>NC_080395.1:80760566-80813066 GCF_030265065.1 Corythoichthys intestinalis | reverse complement strand
ACAAATATTGGACATATTTTGTTTTTCGACTTCAGCTCAAAACCATTAATTGGTAAAATGGATTAAGTCTCGTTTCCGTTATTGAATTAGCAGTTTTTAATTGGGAAACGGGAGATGATTCATTTCTCTTTTTTTTTTTTTTTTTTTTTATTAACACACATAAAAACAAAAAATGGAATAGGGTAGGTTTTCCAACGGACCCAAGACACCTGTTTATCTGTTGCCCGGTGTAATGTCACCCGCTAGGTGTCCGTATGTGATCTGGGGATGGGGATGGCGTGGCTCTGCGGTAGAGTAGTTGTCCCCCAACCCAGAGGTTGTGCAATTCTCTGCCCTGATGAACTCGCCTAAGTATCCTTGAGCAAGATACTGAACCCCACATTGCTCCTGGTGCTGCGTCACCTGTATGTAGATGGCGATGTAGTGTAAAGCGCTTTGAGCGCCTTGAAAGGTGGAAAAGCGCTACATAAGTAGAACACCATTTGCCATCTGTGTTGATGGGCACTTTTGACCTTTCTATGCGCTCAATACTGCCGCCTATCGGACTGAGGCGGAGGTTATTTGAGACACGTGAAAATTCTTGGTTTACTGTGTGTGAGAAAATCTTGGTGAAACATCGAGTGACGTTTGTCTCAAAAAGAAATGCGCGTGTTCGCTGTTTAAAAAAAAAAACAAAAACAAAAAAAACACAGCTCCAGCAATTCACAAGCAAAACTGAATGCTTAAAAAATGTCAAGTCATGATAATTGCGCGCACATCATTAAAAAAAACATGCGACATTTGCGGAAGTATTTGTGGATTTAAAAAACACACGAGGAAAACGCGGACGTATTTGTGGATCTGAAAAACACGTGTGAAAATCACTAATGTATTTGTGAGAATCGCGGATGTATTTGTGAATTCGAAAAACACAAGTGTGAATCGCGAATGCGCTTGTGTGAGAAAATTTGACCGTTTCTTGTTATGTTTGTCTCAAAAATAAATGCACTCGGCCGCTGATTCCCATATACAATTCGAATGCTTACAAACAATAATTCATGATGAGTGCACGCACTACATAAAAAAAAACACATGTGAATTTCGAGGATATACTTGTGAATTACAAAAACACATGTGAAACTCATGGATATATTTGTGGATCTCGAAAATACATGTGAAAATCTCTGATATATTTGTGCATCTACAAAAGATATGTGTGAATCGCGAAAGCATTTGTGAGAATATTTTTGAGACAAATCTCTCCCCATAAAAAACTAATTGGGGGAAATCACACTTCAATCTTCTTTTCAGCATATCCCGCCTGAAACAAAGTTAAAGGGAAAGATGAGCACAAGACACACATATTCACATCACACACACCCACATAATACATTCACTCTTGCGCTTATATTTCTCATTCACACAAATACACCAAAGAGAACAAAATGAAACGTTCTCTCAAGGCTTTTTTTCAGAGACTAAATAAAAAAAACAAAAAAAAACTTTTTAGTATGAATATTTATAAATTACCTGTAGTCTGAAGCATCAAGATCCTCATGGTTCTTCACGATGTTCACGAACAACCTTCTTGGCTTGTCCATTCTGAGCACTTCTTTGTCAACGATAATCCTTTGACGGATCACTTGTTCACAAAAGAGTTTGTAGCTCTCAGCATAGGGTTGTCTGAAACACACACACACACACGCACGCACACACCCACACACACTTAGGATGTGCAAAGAGTAACGCTTTCGATGCTTTGGCTAAAGGCAAGCAGAATACAAGTGACATGTTGTTGACCAACGCTTTACCTTTGAAATGTGTCATTTTACAGCGAACTTATCCACATCAGCACCAAGTCCAAGCCCACCAAGTCCAGGAAAGAAGTGCCCTTCCAAAACAACTGTCATATGAAAGTGCAATAGATGCTTTTGCATCAGTGAAGACAATGTGAGTAAGGTTATAGGTCGAGGTGAAAAAAAGTTGCATTTTAAAGTGTTCGGTTTGTCTTTATATAGGTTTGTGTTGGTGGGGGGTGTTAATCATATTGTAACAACAATTGTAAAAGTCATCAAGATTGTGTTCAACTGCAGGTTTTTTGTTGTTGTTTGTTTTCCCTTCGGTCATTAAAAGTTCAATTATCCCTCCCCCTCCAGCACCTCAACCTATATGTATTCATGATCCAGATCAATTGAGATCACAGACAATGGTTTTGGAGCTAAGTTTTCTGTTGTGTTGAAGCACATGTCTTTTGGACATTCTCTTCCTACGTTTGATACATTATGACAAAACACACACACAAGCACCACATACAAAATTATCCATCTCGCAATGTGAAACAAAACACCTGGAATGTGAAGCGTTGCATTGAAAACCTCAGTCCATGTAGAACTGTAACATATATGTATTTATTTTTTATTTTTTAATGTTAATTTTATTTATATATGAAAAAATACAATTATACATTAATACAAATCTATTGGGTTTATTGATAATTTATTGATTAAAAAATCATTAAGATTATAATGGAATTTAAAAAAGTAGATATTTATTTATATCATAGGTAAATACTATGACCCTTTAGTATAAAACTAAAACTAACCAAAACTAAACTACAAGAGTATTTAACTGCCATTAGTCAATACTTAGTATTATATATTTAGTGTTATTATATTTAGTAATACTACTACTAATAATAATATAGTATTATATAATACTATAAAATTAAATTAAAAAATAAATTATTATGAATTTATTAAATTTATTATTATTAAATTAAAATTATTATTATACAATTTAATAGTAATATTTAGTGTTATTTTTTTTTTAATTCATAATAATTTTAATAGTTTTAAAATAGTTATATATATACATTTGTATTAATGTATAATTTTGGTTCGTTTAGCTTACTACTGACAACAACAGAAGTGCGCTTATTCTTAACTGGGAGGACTGGCTATGGTTTCTCACGTTTCTGTGCCAATGACGGTGCTAGACGTCCAATCCATTTGCAGCCTTCCAAGGCAAACCGAAGTGAATGTTTCAGGTTTTCAGTCAGTGGCGGTCAGTGAGTTAAATGAGTGGCATATCAATGCTTAAAGTCAGTCGTTAGTTTTAAATAGGCTTTACTACACCCTTTTTTCAAAAGTTCACAGTCGGATCAGAAAGTGTCTCAAAACCGCGGATGTATAACGTATTGTTTCCATTGTTTCAAATGAGACTGACAGTTTGCTTAATATGTCTAGTAATCTGACAAGTATACATTTCCCCGAGGTGGGGCCAATAAAATGCCCTTTTATATTGATCCCCTAATGATCTGAAGAAACAAATCCAGTCCCAACAACGTTTGCAGTGAGGCACCTTGAAGTCAAATAAAAACGTGAACTCACCAAGCGAAGCCCAAATGCCAAGCACGGTCAACGCTTGGAAAAGGAGCGATTGTGCCTTCTTCATCTCTCAGGTCCAGATAGAAGATCAGCCAGATAAACTTCAGAGGAGAATTTAATACGACGCAAGCCTCTTTCGCTCTGTGACAGACACACAAGCTTGACTACGTCACGCACGCACGCACGCACGTCCAACGACACAAAGGCTGGAGGATGACGCTCTAAAGAACTCGTGCATCAAAAGAAAACAAACATACAAACAAAGAAGAATTCGTGCATCAAACACGTCTCAACGTCACGTGGAACATTTGGAAATTAGGGTCGTACAAGTGATGGAGAAACCTTAGCTTTCTGAAGCAGTAAATATATATCAAGCAACGTGTCGAAATGGTTCATTCAGTGTTATGAAGCATTTGCCACGAATCAGTGTGGTGAGTCACGACAGACGACACTGCTTCACCGCTGCTTTCTGTACCGCTGAAGCAAATGTGTTGAGATGGTTCCGTGCTACGAGGCATTTGACACAATTCAGTGTGGTGACATCTTCTGGACAAAAATATATTGAATTGTCATCTAACCAAATGACCAAGTGTCATCTGAACAATGAAACCTGTGGGTGGTATGGTGGTTATATACTATGTCTGATGTGCGAGCAGTAGTGGGTTTGACCACTAGCCTGAAATGTATTCTTTATTCTTCCCCCAGATTAATAAAAAAAATAAATAAATAATAATAATAATAATAATGAAAACAAACAAACAAAAAAAAGCTGTTGTGTTACTTTTAAATGAAATACGCAAATGCTTGTGCAATAGGGAACTCTTGATGGTAGGTGTATAGAATGCTAGTGACACTGGGATGGGGATTTGGGTGTTTCACACATTTTTATTTAAAAACAGAATCATCTCAGCAGCATTTGGTTTCAGCCGGTTCCTCTTTTTGCTAATGACCTCTCCAGCTTTTGACAATATTCTCTCACATGGCACGAACAAATATACAAACTGACAGATAGACAAACAAACACAAAAACTGACAAACAGACAGACACAAAAACAAACACAAAAACTGAGACACAAAAACTAAATTGTGTGTGTGTGGGGTGGGGGATGCGTGGGTGTGTGTGTGCGTGTACTATGGCGAGAGGCTGACGTGACTGACCTGAAAAGAAACTGCTTTTCTGTACTGTTTCTCTTTTTTATTTACCAGCTTTCAATTTAACATGTTTAACAATTGTACATGCAGTCTAAACATTAAGTATATGAAAATGTCTTGTAAACAGTAAGAATTCAAGTGTGAACATTTATAACAGCTAGTATGACTTGAACAACATTATACAAATCAATACGACGACTGTGCAAACATGTCATTGTAACACAAATGACATACGACTTGAACAGTACACTTCAAACAGACAACTTATTGTTCATGGCTGATGTGACATTATTACTTTTTGCTTTTTACTTCAATGTTTCTGTTTTTTGTTTTTTTTTTCTTCTTTTTTTCAGAGCATTTTTTTAAATACATGCACGCACATATGCACCCCCACCACAGAGACACACGCTAAAGCTATATTGCTCTTATGCCAATGAAGCGTTTAAGATTTTATGATGGCCGTAATGACAGAGAATAAAGCAAGCACATACAGAAAAATAGCGGTGGCCATTAAATGGTGATATTATAAGCCCCACTGTTGGATTATAATTTATGGTGAATGCTTTACCATCATAAAAGCTGTCAAAGAAATCACACACACACACACAGATACAAAATAACGCGACATACTAATTGCTAGATGCAGTCGGTGCCCAATCCACTCATTAAGTTCAGCCGTTTTGACAAGGTTAGAGCCGCTATCAGACTCCATCACGTTCATTTGTAGCGTTAGCCGCTAGCGTCAGCCAGTAGAAAGCAATAGAAGCACCCTCTCATGAAATCGTGAGGAAAGCGGGTGAAAGCCTGCCTGGAGGCCGCCAAGAGTCTACTTAATGTCGGGTGAAAGTTTGGCTAAGCTCCCTTAAGCCCGACTCCATCACGTTTGCTTGTAGCATTAGCCGCTAGCGTTAGCCTACTGGGCTGCTGTTTGCTTGATTTCCTGATAACCACGTGACTTCACATGTAAACACACTGACTGCTTTCTTAAAGGGGAACGAACGTAGCCGAACAACACAGCGTCAAAGCGGGATGAAAAGACTATATTCACTTGTTTTATTAAATGACCAAATTTACCGACATGGTCAAAATTACGTCGGTCATCGTGAAGAATTTTGGTAACGGTCAATTTTTGGTAAACCGCCTGGCTCTGCGGAAAACTCATTTGGGTACAATGCAACAGGTATCTGGATCTGTCAGGACATCTGGTATTGAATGAAAGAGCTACTATTCGTCTATGTACTGCCCAAAAATTATTTATTTTCTTTATGGTACAACAGACGTTATGGCCAACACATATCAAGGGGACGCCGCGTCCCCGATTTTACTACGCAGAGTGTAAAGAGTTCATTCTTGGATAATTGTGAAAAAGTGATCATCCGGGATGGAGGATCGAGCCGCTACTCCTCCGCATTGTGAGGAGCCAGCTGAGGGGGTTCGGCCATCTGGTTTGGATGCCTCCTGAACGCTTGTCCAAAAAGAATATACAAAGAATATTTTATTTAAGGCCAAAATTGAGTTTTTAAATATTCTATTGTATTTTTCTTGGTCTAAGCTGTTTTTTTTTATTATTATTATTATTATTTTTTTTTATAAGATTGAAATGAAAACTGTTTGTGGTCTTGCGCCTGTCCTTCACCACAAAAACCGGCGTTACTTTGGAAGGGCATAGGTTTGGTCTCAACATTCGTAGGGACGATATAACAGCATAACTTGCATGTAGGTACACTTTTTGCTGGGGACGGGACATCAATTAGACCAAACAGATTGGATGAAGGGGGCAAAGGGCCACATTTCTCATGTATATGAACCTAATTAATTAATAGGCAAAATGATCAATGCAAAATAAATCCTTATCTTCTGATAATAACTTTTACGTGCATTGGTTCAGATGATACACTGTTCGATTCAAACCTTTGTTTTCAAAAAATACTAAAGAAACATTTTGAAAACTTCCTGAATAAATGTCTGGTTTTTATTAGCAAACATAAACATAATGAAAATGATTCACTTAATAATGGTAGGGTCAATTCTATCCTTACAACATATGGAACTATTGAAAGATCTAAATTCTCTATATAACTGAACATTATATCATGCAAAAAAGGTAAGGCTAATTAAAAGTTTGTGGGGACAATTTTAGCATCCTGAAAAGTTGGTAGTGTTATGTACCTACCGTCCCTATGCAAACCTACGCCCTTTTTGTAAAAGTCCTCCTTATTTTCCTTTACTTTAAAAAAAAATCTCTCCGCCTCAATGGAGAGGATTGCTTCAATTAGATCGTTCTGTGTTCTGTTTGACATGCCAGAAAACACAGTGGACGTGTCCAAATGTCTAGCTAACCTTTCATCTTTCTCAGCAAAACCATGTAATCGTTCTACATATATGCCACGTTTAGAAGAGCTTACACGCTTTCACCACGAAATGTTAACTCCTGTTTAGCTAGGATGCAGGTTGCATTAATGAGGTCTTTCAAACTCTTTCGGTTTTCTTTTACCTTAGCCTTGAGGATGCTACCGTTGAGCTTCCGCTGTTCTTCAAAGCCAAATCGATCCTTGAGCTTCCAAAAGTTTTTAAAGCAATCAGGCTTTGAATGTGAGTGGTCGAGCTCTCATGTTTGCTGAGGCTTCGTGGTAGTTTTTTAATGTCACAATATCTCGTGTTAGTCCAGACATTGGCACAAGTTGAGAAGAAAAGGCAGGGAAAGCAGCAAAGGCGATTTTTCGAAGGACAGCCACATAGCCAGTCTTTTCCGGTGTACCAGTCCGTTTGAAAAGCGCGAGTTATCTTCTGTCCCGTAGTTTGAAGCAAACCTTTTAGCTCCGGTGTTGTGTTAACCGCGTCCACTTTTAACGGAAAGTCTAGTTTCACGTACGCCCCTTTGCAGTGCGGCAGAGTACTATCTGCCGCAGCCTGTGCCTTTTCACTGCGGTTTTATTTCCCATCAGCAAAACTAAATATGTCGCTAACAAACATTAAACTTTAAGGGATAAAGACATTAGCCAGACTGTGGAAAATCAGGTCAAATAAACGTATGTGGAAACATTATAATGGCGACATGCAGATGTACGGCAACCAGCACGCTCCAATTCCATGTATCAACCCGGTTTGTTATGGATTGCGCAATCAGAGGTGAGGCTTTACTCGTTGCTGCCGCACCTCTCGTTTCATTTCTTTATTTGAACAGGAAATAGGCAAATTCAGCGATTTTGACTATAAAAATGTTTGAAATGAGTCATACATAAAGAGCAATGGACAAATATGAATAAAAAATCAATGCTATAATTACTTTTTTGTCATGATGACAGGTGAGGCAGAGCCTCCCCTGACCGCACGTCACTGAATTATGCAAAATACGCATAAGACTTTGGTGAAACTGTATTTAAACATTTTAGCAACTCGTTTAGCTCAACAAATACACTGGATGGCAATATTTAGTCACAATATACAAACTATGTCAGGAGTCTTGTATGTTGTGAAGACAACGTACAAATGAACGTAAGGCACAAATGGACCCGCACGAAAAAGGAAACTACGGCGTCCGTCGAGGGACAAATGTAGTCATTGGCTTGATAATTTAATACTCGCCATTGACACCTTGTGGTGTATTTAAATCACTACCTAACATAGTTAAAGAGTGACACTGTGGAAGTACAGCAGTGTACTCATGTGACATCGCCGCCCTGCGACATCAACAACAATGGCGAGCTACTAGTTACTTTTTTGATTTAAAATTTTGCAACTTGTATTAAAACGAAAACATTAAGAGGGGTTTTAAGATCAAATGATTATAACTCGTACTAGAATTTATCGTTTAAGAACTACATGTCTTTCTATTCGTGGTACCCTTTAAAGTGGCAGCAGGGCACTCAGAATAGGAATGTATCTATCTGCCTGCCTGTCTTTTGGCCTGCCTGCCCATCTATCTGCTTGCCTGCAGCCCTGCCCATCCTAATAACTGTTGTTCCAATTATCTGCTCAATTGCTTACCCCCAACAAAACAGTTAAAAAAAAAAAAAAAAAAAAAAAAACAGCATATATGAATGTATATGTAATATAAATAAAGTTTTTTTTTTCTGTTTTAAAGCCATTTGGGAACTTTCAATACCACAGTATGTAGTTTTGTTATACATACACTACCGTTCAAAAGTTTGGGGTCGCTTTGACCCCAGACTTTTGAACCGAATTGTACATAATGAAAAATCCCATATGATACACTATGATAGACAACTTTGAGTGTAGGCTAAAACATGATGTTCTTAGTTTTTTATCAACTTCAGCTTTGGTGACAAAGCATTACATTTTATTATTATTATTTTAACTTTACTTTCTGCCCAACGGCACTCACAGGGGGAATAAACAATACGCTTAGTCCCGTGTTTGGGTTGTATTTAGAAAAGAAACCAGCAATCTAGTTAAAATACATGAACAAAACCAAAAACTGCGAGCACGACGCAATTCAGACATTGTTATAAAGTACGTTGTTTCCATCTCGTGGTCAAATATCAAAAGCGCAACCAACGTTTTATTTCAGGTGCGATCGTAACGTTGTTCATCTCCCGTTGTCCTATGGCTCAAAAATTACGCACCCTACGAAATTAAAATGTTAAATCCAAATCTGTTTTTTTAATGATTTGTTTTTTAAATGATGAAACAACATGTTATTTATCAATCGAACCCTTTTTTATTTAACCATGTATCCAGACATGACAAAAAGTCATTCACCAATGAAAATGACTCTTTATTTAATATCAACGTTATTATGATTATTATACCACATTAGATATGTGCAAGATAATATAAATTTAACATCACAAACAATAAAATATTGTCGAAATGATAATAACAAAAAAAGTGTAGAACATTCTACTTGTGACGATTTGGCTCAGACGTGCTGATCACTACAGCGGCTCTGGTTAGAGAGCACAGGAAGATGAAAACAAATTATTTTGTGGGGCTCATGTGCAGGTGTGCATACATGTACACACATTTAGTATCTGGTAAATAACGTAGACTACAGAAATATAGTCAACATTCACTGACCTCTTAATGTGTTAGTTTATTAAACATTAAACAACATCATTTTAACTATAAACCAACTTCAGTGAACATTTGCACGCCATCTCCCTTCAAACCACTACATTCACTGTTGACACATTCATTTGTTTTGATATGATGCTAACAGTAGGGACACCATATATTAATTCCCCCAAAAAGAGAACACTTGGCCCGGCCTTGAGTCACTTGAATTTTACTCGATGTTCACTCAAAGATGCCTATATAACGTTAATATATGGCGGAAAACACAGACAAGACTGAAAAAGCAGTTTCTGCTCTTGCACCCTTCTTTAAAATAAACTGTAGCATTTTGAGCCAAAAGAACCGATGTGTTTGATAGAACAATATGTCTATATGCTGCCATAGCAGATTCATGGTGCATTAAGCCCCCGAACTATTTTTAGTTGGTCCGTTTTACCCTGGAAACCCCCGTTTACAGACGTCGCGCAACCGTTTTTGTTTCTGCCAAGCCATAAAAAGAAAGTAATTATATTTATTATCCAAAATGTCTGCCATTTTGAGTTTAGAATCATTAAACTGTGTCTAATATTTCGTTTAAGAAAAACGACTTAAAAAAAATATTTTTAATTTTTTATTATCTTAATATTATTATTGAATATATTTATTTTAATTTTGAATCATTTTTAAACATGACATATTTTAAACTTTTAATTACATTACGTCACAATGAAAACAATTGGCGTCTGTAAATAAGTCACAGATATCTACCTCATAACTATCGCTTAACTGTATTTGTTTGTTACTGTCGCATTTTCCCCGTTATGTTAGATGATTCATAATCGATCCAAACAAAGAAAATTAGGGGGGGGGGGGACGTTTAAAAGGGTAAATATATGAAAAAGAAAATCTCGACTACTCCTTGATGTCCGTGATTTCTGCGTGGCGATTCTTGTTATATTACCATGTTTTACCCATAAAATCCGCCAAAAAAACAGCTGTGGCCATTCACAGCTCTGTCTTGACACTTGGTGATACATGCTACATGGAGTTTTCGGATCGATAAATGAAAGTACACGATAAGATCTCGTTAAAGTCATGGCGTCTGTAATTCTGCTGTCGCGTTCTCTCACCTCCAGATAGGCTTCCGCTGTTTAAAAAAAAAAAAAAATTTTTTTTTTTTTTAAAATGGCCACCTGTTCAAATTTTTTCTTCCCCCAGAAAATTGAGATTTTAAGCTTTCCAATGATGTATCACACATGCATATAGGTCAATTTTGAAATTTGGCCAAATTGGGGGTCTCGGAGCAGAACTTCAAGTCATCTGAGTGTTTTGCGCCATATTTATAATGTGCCTCCTCCGTTTGGATAGAAAAAAAAAATAGTTTTATTAAAATATATTTTAAATATATAATATACTGTATATATATCTACTGTACAGTATATGTTATACAACCAAAGAAAATTTCAAATTCTCAGAGGTTACTCGAGAGGCTTCATTCTTCCTAAAGAAAGAAAGAAGAAAAAAAAAAAAAAGCAGACAATAAATATGCAAAAAAGAAAAAAAAAAAGAATGAATAATGATGAAAGAAAAATATATATATATATAATGCAGATCCATGGACCCGGTTTTCTGACGGGCCGCCTCGTCCTGCTCGGCGTAGCTCTTGGGGCAGTAGGAAGCCATGCGTTCCAGGTTGGTGGCAGCTACTGCCATCTGGAATTTGTCGTAGATGTAGATCAGAGGCAGCGAGTCCACGTCCTGCCACTGGTGGTTGTCGGTGTTGTGGCGGGTGGTGACAGTCTTTAGCCTGTCGTCTTTGCCCATCTCCAGGGGCGTTCGCGCTGTCACACAGACGTAGCGGTCCTCAGAGCTTGCCGCGTAGACGTTGCACACGATCTTTGGCGCCGACTCCAGGTTGTGTCACTTGTCTATTTTCATTATTTTGGTAGACCTCTGACTCCATGAGAGTCAAATGCGTTGTCATCTATTGTTGGAGCTGGTTTATGGTCATCTGGAGTTCTATCAAACACTGAACATCCAAGAGTATCGGTGCTCGGTTAAGCATGCTCGTTCTCCTTGCTTGCTTGTGATGTTAAACCACGATGTTTCTGCATACCGCTGTAGTCTTCTTTGACGTTGATAGTATTTGGACACTGATGAAGAAGAGATGTGCGTCCGTTTGATAGTATATTTGCCTTGTATACATTTACATCCGAAGGCTTGTGGACTGTTCCTAGGCACACATCTCCAACGATGACCCACCCCAGGTCCAGCCGTTGTGCATAAGGAGCATTATTTGGTCCGTTGATCTGTTCTCTTACTTTGTGCACTCTTAAGATGTCTCTTCCTAAAAGCAGAAGAATGGGAGCGTCGTGATCGACAGGATACAGTTTGTTGGCAATTGGCTGTAAGTGAGCGTGGTGGAGTGCAATATTTGGAGATGGAATTTCAGTCCTGTCGTCTGGTACCATCTCACACTCGATTAAAGTGGGCAAAGGAAGTTGTGATTTCCCATCCATAGCCTCCAGTATGAAATTCGATGCTCGTCGACCTGCTGTCTCTTGTATACCTGAGCATGTTTTCAGTGTGTATGGCATCATCTGAGAGTTTACACTGAAAATTTCAAAGAATTCAGTCTTAGCAAGAGACTTGTTGCTCTGTTCGTCCAACACAGCATACACTTTAACAGCTTTCTCTCGTTGACCAGCTTCACTAAGCAGATCTTGGAACATGAACGTGAGCCATTTTCGCTTCCACAAATCTTCGTACACATGGAGTTGACTGAGGATGATGAGCTTTCACTTTGCTCCCCGCTGTCGTCTTTGTTGGTTGTAGTCTGGTGTGTAGCTTCAGCCGGTGGACCAGGGTGCAGAGCTGATATGTGTCTTTCACTATTACACTCAATATGTTAGGGTGCGCTGGGAAGTGGACCCCAAAGCAGACAAGGGTGGCTGTGGTGATTTTCAAAAGTTTATTTGAGCACAAGTCGCAGCACCGCACGTGCACTTGGCGTGTAGCTGGCAGGTGTTGACAGGAGCTCAATCAGGCGTCGGTACAATTCAGGGAGCAGGCACGGGGAATCCTGGGACGGAACAAGAGGTCTGATTAGCCGGGTAAGAATTAATGTGGTAAATACCTGAATGCTGGACTTCACTGACGGGATTACTGAAAGTTTGGTCTGGCGACGAGCGGCAACGACGAGCTGGCTTATAAAGGCGGCTGATTTCGATGGCTTGCAGCTGTCGGCGTCTTCGCCCGTCTGGTCTCCCAGCCTGCAATCAAGGAGCCCTAACACAATACACTTTACAACCACCTTACAGTCTTTTGGGGCCTCCTCCCACGTGAAGTGCAATCGAACTCTGGCGACACCTGCATGCAACGTTGACGCCCTGGGTCAAACATTAGGGTCAAGGGTCAAAGGTCAGGAGCGATGCGGCCTCTGTCTTCAAATTGCAAAAAGTTGACTGATTTGTAGCATTCTGCCCTACTGTTAAAGACGCTCTCTCTGATTGGTCATCAGTCCAGAGTGTGGGGTGGTACCCCAACCCTGCTCTGATTGGCCAGTTCTTCCGGTCTGCAATCTGTGACCGAACCCACTCGGATTGAACATCCCCTCCAGGGTGGCAGCTATGAGTTTTTTGTAAAACAGTTTATGAATGAGTTGAAAGTGTATTTAAACAATGAGCACTAATTCCAGTTACTTACTGCACTTTAGGCCCACATAGTCTAGTCAAATCATTTTCTCCATCTTGTTTTGCGCGTTAAAGACTAACAGATGAATGTGAGATTATCCCACTTACTTACTTCAGTAAATATTGCCATTTGTTCTTATTAAGCACATACATCTAAACGTTGGTCATTTTTTACCTAAATCAAGAAAAATCTGCTTTCAAATAATGTTTTGAACCATATTTATTCTGGAATTAAGAATATTTATAACATTTCAAAGCTTTTTAAATTTATTTTAAGGAGGTGTGTTTTTGGCCAATGTAAAAGAATCCTAAATGCCTTTGTTAGGTGAATTTTCCCCCGCAGAATATATAAAATACGTATACACAGATGAGCTCATTCATTCATATTTTAGGTCCATTTGTGTGTTGTCTTTTCTGTGGTAGTTGCAGGCGGTTGAATACGGCTGTTTGAATGTTAGAATAGAATAGGCTCTGTCATTCAAATAGTACAATGACATTAAAAATAGCAACACCCTGTTAGTGCATCACACAATAAATTAATGTCAATAGTACATAAATAAATAATATATGTGATCAGTCAAAACGATGAAAGGCTGGCGAGCTCCCTCCAGCAGGTGCCGCCACTCCTCCAGGGCAAGTTTAACAGCCAGCAACTCGCGGTCCCCAATGCTATAGTTTTGCTCGGCGGGGGTTAGTCTGCGGGAGAAAAATGCACTGGGGTGCACCTTGCCATCGCCAGTCTGTCGTTGGGACAAGACTGCTCCCACGCCCATTTCAGAGGCATCCACCTCCACAATGAACTGTAAGGCAAGGTCAGGATGTGCCAGCACGGGGGCTGAAGTAAAGCGTTGCTTAAGGTACCTGAAGGCAGCGTCAGCAGAGTCAGACCAGCGAAACGGTGAAACGGTCGATGTGAGGGCCGTTAGCGGTGCTGCGACCCTGCTGTAATTCCTGATGAACCCCCGATAAAAGTTTGCGAACCCGAGGAAACGTTGGAGTTGTTTCCGATCGGTGGGCCGTGGCCACTCTACCACTGCGGTTAGCTTACCAGGGTCCATGCGGAGTTCACCCTTGGCAATGACGTAGCCCAGGAATTTGGTCTCTGGGACGTGGAACTCGCACTTTTCTGCCTTCACAAACAGACGGTTTTCCAGGAGTCTTTGGAGCACCTGGCGTACGTGCTGCTCGTGCTCTGTGAGGTTAGGAGAGAAAATCAGGATGTCATCAAGATAAACAAAAACAAACCTGTTGATCATGTCTCTCAGCACGTCATTGACCAGGTTCTGGAAAACCGCCGGGGCATTAGTGAGTCCAAAAGGCATGACGAGATACTCAAAATGGCCCAGGGGAGTGTTAAACGCGGTCTTCCACTCATCTCCCTCTCTGACACGGACCAGATGATAAGCGCTGCGTAGGTCGAGCTTGGTGAATATACGCGCGCCATGGAGGGGTGTGAACGCCGAGTCCATCAGGGGGAGTGGGTACGTGTTCTTAATGGTGATTTTGTTGAGGCCACGGAAATCAATGATGGGCCTCAATGTGCCATCCTTTTTCCCCACAAAGAAGAGGCCGGCGCCGACCGGGGATGAGGACGGACGAATTATACCTGTGGCCAAGGACTCTGATATAGGACTGCAGCACCTCCCTCTCAGCTTCCGAGATCTTATAAATGCGCTCCTTTGGCAGGGCGGCGCCAGGAAGTAGGTCTATGGCACAGTCATAAGGGCGGTGGGGGGGCAGGGCCACTGCTCGGTCTTTACTGAAGACTAGGCTCAGGTCATGGTAGCACTCAGGGACTGATGAGAGGTCTAGCTGGTCTGGGTTCTGGACAGGATAGGCCGGAGCTAGGGCAGATTTTAAACAATTTTTATGGCAAAAGGCACTCCATGCAGTGAGCTTGGGATGGGTCCAATCCTCCGCTGGGCTGTGAGTCTTGAGCCAGGGTAGGCCAAGAACCAGCGGCGTGTGAGGGCAATCGATTACTAATAGACTGAGTACCTCTTGGTGGTTACCCGTTAGAAGAAGGTGGACAGGGTCGGTTTGCTCCCCCACACTAAACAGCACCTGTCCATTGAGTGCGATGGTCTTTAACGGGACAGGTAACGAGCGCGTTCCGACGCCCAGCTGTTTCACCAACCTGCGATCAATAAAACTTTGATCAGCACCACAATCAACAAAAGCCTTCACTCTGCAGGACTGGTCTTTCCAAGTAAGTGTGGCGGGGAGCTGGAGCCGAGCTGAGGAATTGTTAAACGCATGACTCACCAGTATTTCCTCACCTACTGGTGAGCCTGCCCGTTTCCCGGACGCACCGGACAATGGCGGAGGAAATGCCCTGCTTGGCCACAGTAGATGCATAGCTGGGCAGCGAGCCTACGTGTGCGTTCCTCCTCAGTGAGCCTGGCTCTCCCTAGCTGCATGGGCTCGGGGCTCTCAGCAGAGGGCAGTGTAGAGGCGACGATGTGTGGGGAATACCCGGAAGTAGGGCCATACTCTGGGCAGCGGGACAGTGAAACTTGAAAGGCGGCGGCTCGCTGCGTTGACGTCGTCTTTCGCGAAGTCGATTGTCGATTCGAATCGAACGATCGATGAGCTGATCGAGATTCCCTGGCTCGTCCCTGGAAGCCAACTCGTCCTTGAGCGATTCGCTGAGTGCGCCGGTGAAGACCTCTTGAAGCGCGGCGTCGTTGAATTGGCTCTCAGCTGCAAGCGTGCGGAACTCCACGGAGAACTCTGCGACGCTGCGCCCCCCCTGACGGATGGACATTAGGCGTTTGGCGGCTTCCTTACCACGGACCGGGTGGTCGAAAACTTTGCGCATCTCGGCTGTGAAGCAGTCATATGAGGCGCACGCCGCCGAGCCCTTGTCCCACTCAGCTGTGGCCCAGGCTAAAGCTGGACCGCGAAGGCACCCGATCAGGTAAGCGATCTTGGCCCGCTCGCTGCCGTATGTTTGTGGCTGTTGATCGAACACGAGACCGCACTGCACTAAAAAGGCACGACAAGAGCCCAAGTCGCCATCGTAGGGGGCAGGGGGTGGCACGTGCGGCTCGCGAGGCGTTGGGGAGATGAAGTCTCGGCGGGGTGGTGACGTCGGATGCAGGGGAAGCGGCGTGAACTGCGCCTGGAGAGACTGTAGTGCCTCAGAAATTTCTCCTACCTTTTGGTAAAGATATTCGAGGGCTTGAGCGTGTCGATCAACGGCGGGGGGTGACGGGGAAGCATAACTCGGATCCATGTCCGCGGGGTCCGTGATGGCCAGACCAAGCTGTTAGGGTGCGCTGGGAAGTGGACCCCAAAGCAGACAAGGGTGGCTGTGGTGATTTTCAAAAGTTTATTTGAGCACAAGTCGCAGCACCGCACGTGCACTTGGCGTGTAGCTGGCAGGTGTTGACAGGAGCTCAATCAGGCGTCGGTACAATTCAGGGAGCAGGCACGGGGAATCCTGGGACGGAACAAGAGGTCTGATTAGCCGGGTAAGAATTAATGTGGTAAATACCTGAATGCTGGACTTCACTGACGGGATTACTGAAAGTTTGGTCTGGCGACGAGCGGCAACGACGAGCTGGCTTATAAAGGCGGCTGATTTCGATGGCTTGCAGCTGTCGGCGTCTACGCCCGTCTGGTCTCCCAGCCTGCAATCAAGGAGCCCTAACACAATACACTTTACAACCACCTTACAGTCTTTTGGGGCCTCCTCCCACGTGAAGTGCAATCGAACTCTGGCGACACCTGCATGCAACGTTGACGCCCTGGGTCAAACATTAGGGTCAAGGGTCAAAGGTCAGGAGCGATGCGGCCTCTGTCTTCAAATTGCAAAAAGTTGACTGATTTGTAGCATTCTGCCCTACTGTTAAAGACGCTCTCTCTGATTGGTCATCAGTCCAGAGTGTGGGGTGGTACCCCAACCCTGCTCTGATTGGCCAGTTCTTCCGGTCTGCAATCTGTGACCGAACCCACTCGGATTGAACATCCCCTCCAGGGTGGCAGCTATGAGTTTTTTGTAAAACAGTTTATGAATGAGTTGAAAGTGTATTTAAACAATGAGCACTAATTCCAGTTACTTACTGCACTTTAGGCCCACATAGTCTAGTCAAATCATTTTCTCCATCTTGTTTTGCGCGTTAAAGACTAACAGATGAATGTGAGATTATCCCACTTACTTACTTCAGTAAATATTGCCATTTGTTCTTATTAAGCACATACATCTAAACGTTGGTCATTTTTTACCTAAATCAAGAAAAATCTGCTTTCAAATAATGTTTTGAACCATATTTATTCTGGAATTAAGAATATTTATAACATTTCAAAGCTTTTTAAATTTATTTTAAGGAGGTGTGTTTTTGGCCAATGTAAAAGAATCCTAAATGCCTTTGTTAGGTGAATTTTCCCCCGCAGAATATATAAAATACGTATACACAGATGAGCTCATTCATTCATATTTTAGGTCCATTTGTGTGTTGTCTTTTCTGTGGTAGTTGCAGGCGGTTGAATACGGCTGTTTGAATGTTAGAATAGAATAGGCTCTGTCATTCAAATAGTACAATGACATTAAAAATAGCAACACCCTATTAGTGCATCACACAATAAATTAATGTCAATAGTACATAAATAAATAATATACACTAGTACTACCTAAAAATAAATTTAAGTGTACGAAGGAGGTAGTGTTGATGTTAAAATAAATAAAATGATAGCCGACTCCTGAACTAGGCCAATAGCAAACTGCAATATGCAAGTGTTAATCAGATATACAAGTGTTAAGAAACTAGTATTCCATTAGAAGTAAGTTACTAGGTTTTAAATTTTCATTCACGATGTCATTCTGCCCAACAGGTAACAAGTTAACTCTGGGTGGCCTTGGCATCTTTCCATTCTGCAGGGTGGTTGAGCATCTGTTCAGAGGCTGCGGGAGGGCGGGACCAAAGTTCGACGTTGTTTCCTTCAAGTGGCGTCGTGGTCCGAAGCGCAGCATTATAGATTTCTTCATTACTGTTTTAGCTGTTGTGTTGTCTTGGCCTATTTTTTCCCCACTTTCAATTATGGGCATTTGGACTTTTCCCAATTTCTGTATGCCTTAAATGTATTTGTTATTACACTCAAATTCCAGTTTTTTTTTTCTTGTATTTAAATAAAGGAGATATAGTACACAGTAAAAGTTAAGCAGCCTGTATTGAGTCTTAAATAAGTTTAATGATAAGCAAGTGTTTTGCAGATATTGACGTGTTGAGAAATAAGGACTAGGTTTTTAATTTTCTGTGAGCACTCATTGGGAAAGTGCACAATATACAGGACTATATGCTATGCCGAGCAATATGGTTATTTGTGTGTGTAAAAAGAAGTAGCTGAGACATGAAGTACATCTCAATATGTTTTATTTTACAAGGTCATTGACCGCCTCCTTAAAATTTACAAAGTTTTCAAAAGACCTGCCAGAAAGTCCTTTGGACGTGGACGCCTTGACCATGTAGGTCTTTTTTTTTTTTTTTTTTTATCAATATTTTTTGTGACCCTGTGCAGATTGGGCAAAAAGCGCACAGGCGCGTAGTATTTTACATTGCCAGTCTTCATCATCACCTTGTGGTGGTGGTGCTTGTTGTTGTGCTGCTGCTACTGCTGCTGAAGATGGTGTATTTGCTACAGCAGGTCATGTTGATAATGCTGCTAATGCTGATGCACAAGCTGACGTGAGGGGCGTAGCTGGTGCAACTTTGCCTTTAGCTTGCTACAGAACAAAAAATAAATATCACGGGTAAGCCCTGAAATGCATTAAAACACTGGCAAAGGAAATTATGTTATTTTTTTATCGACCTACTGACCTCCTCCTCCTTTGTGAGGATGTACAGTCGAAATCGCTTAACGTGACATTGATGTCCTACTCTGTCATCAGTAGCCACTGACGCACGAAGCAGAAGGCTTCCTGGACCATCTTCCATTCTTCTGCGCTTTTGGCGAGATCGTTACGGAAGAACTTGGAGAGGTCATAAAACTGCCACATCTCCTCGAACGTGAAGGACCGGAAGCTGCCATGCCCGCAGATGGCCCGGTCGATGTTCTGCTCCAAGTGGCATGACACCGGAGGGAACATATCCACGTAGCGTAGAAGCTGCTCCTTCAGCCACCACTCCCCAGTTTTGGTGTCGCACCTTCCCATCTGTCGTCGCCTCTCCTTCACGTGGCTATCGAGGAGACTTTTTAAGAGAGCATGCAGTAGTTGTTTTAAACTGATTTTTTTATTTTCTTTTGGGTAACAAAGACACACATTAATTTCTTATTTATACTCACTACTTGACATAGCAGACATCTTCCTCCATAAGCCACAGAAGGTCTTGCCTTTGTATTTCCCAAAGGTCACCGTGAGCTGGCCAAGGATCTGCTGGTCTGTTGGAGCTGCGGTGACGGCATGGCAGTTTTTCCTAGCTGTCAGGCGTAAAAAAACATCAGACAAGAAGAAATAATGTAGTTCAATTCATTTTTTAAATGAAGGAGATGTTGTTGTTTTTTTAAAAGGCATCCAGAACAATACCTTGTTTGTACATGTACTTCTCAGGCGCAGTTTAGGCAGCAAAGCATGGTGGCCGGTCATCGCTTCTGATGTACACTGAGAAACACAAAGGCAAGTGTCAACACAAAAAAGCAGGACATGACACGGAGGAAAAATTCTAGATGATAGTAATAATAAAATTGCATTTTTGTTGGTTGTGAAGACGATGCCTCCATTCCTAGCTGGCAATTAGAAAAACAAAAATGACGATGTTCAGAGATGCTAAAATGTTGAGAGGGGTGTCTTGAGTTCATCTAATTCCCAAATTCCAAATAAAAACGAACTTATTGGGGAAAGTGCAAAATTGGCCCACTTACAAAATGATGACGTCTATGTAGTACAGTATGTAGAAAGTGACCTTATCCAACATTGGGGCTTCTTCCCCTTCACATGGAAGAATCATGTTTATGGGTATGGTTCCCTTTTAAGATCTTATACTTCTGACAAACATTTCCGATGACCCTTTCAACATGGATTCTCAAATGTGCTGACAGCGGCCTTTTGTAAATGCTGGGAGTTTGACATCTGAACACTACATGCCCACACATTCTTGCATGTCAAAACCTCTGTCAGCCAAGACATTGTCCCCAGGTAACAAATATTTAAAAAACAAAAAAATCACTGTTCAGGGTTATATGTTTGTCACTTGTACGCCCTCCCCAGCCTTTTGATAAGAAACAAATGGCTCCCTTGGGTGTAATACATATTAAATACTTCATAGTGTGGTGGTGCTTGTAGCTGGAAAACATTTGGGCACGTGCTTTCAGATTTGATGAGTTTTCTGTGAAAATTTCAAAACGGTCAATAATCACAGTCTGTGTCACATCCTGATTGGTGTTGTGCGTCTCATCCTCCGTGATTAGCTGATCACCTTTTTCTCCAGCTTCATGTGTCCCCTCTTCAGTCTGTAGCTGACCACTTTCTTCTCCAGCGTCAGGTGTCCCTTCCTCATTCTGTTGGTGACTGTTTATTTCACCAGGCTCAGATGGTCCCTCCTTGGTCTGCAGCTCTTCAATGTTTGCATCCTGCTGGACCCCCATCTCTGGTGCTTGCAGTGTCTCTTTCCGTAGCTGCTCACGTTCGTCTTGCAGAGCGTGCAGTGTTTGTCGGTGTAACAGATGTGTGTCCCAGATGTAGGGGTGGTGCCCAGTCTGGGTCAGTCTCCCTCATTTCATAAGCTGGTTCACCTGCAATCACAGGTTTTATTTAGAAAGCTAGGCAAGATTGGATATTTCCATGGCATTTCACTTTCGTAAACACTTAATCAGACATGCTACCATCCCATCAGATCATCAGAATTTATAAATCAAGCCGGATGCAACGGACAGGACGTGAAAAGTGGACATGTCCGGGCAAAGAGGACGTTTGGTCATCCAAGCAAACAGTCATGGCCGATAAAAACTAGATCACGATTGTGTACGATCGGGGAAAAAAACGGACCCAAGAAGACATCATCACAACTGTTTCTCCACCAAGCATTGTGAGGAATGTTCACAGTCTATGTGCAGCGACATTAATTCACTTTACAACGCATACTCACATCATCAATGAAGGAGCCGACGTACACTGCTGGCCAAAAGTATTGGCACCCATGCAATTCTGTCAGTTAATGCTCAATTTCTCCCAGAAAATGATTGCAATTACAAATGCTTTGTTAGTACTGCTTTGTCATGTACGTGTACAATCATTTAGTTTATTTTTTTTTTGTCTGTGAATTTCAATCTGTTTGTCACTAGTAAACATACACTCCATTTGAACAAGGAGGGGGACAGCGAATACGTTCGTTCGCTTCCAGCCCTTCCAGTTCAAATGGAGTGGAGGTTTAAGTGCTGTCAATGGCAACACTTGGTCACTTTTCAGTTTTAGTCGATTTCAGCGACGCCGTTGGACAAAAGCGGTGGTGTTTTGCCTTAAGGCAGACACACACCCAAATAGTGCTGTAAAATCACGATGGTCGCCTGCAGATGGATAAAACATTTGTTTCCAGCGGCTGTGTGAAGGATTAAAAGTAACAAGGTAATGAATCCAGTTGTGGCTAAACAATAGGATAGGATCAAGGCCGGCCCAGCCTATACGCAGACTATGCAGCTGCTTAGGGCCCCTGACCACTCGGGGGCGGGGCCCCAATCTGGAAACCTCATTTTATAGGTTGTTAATAGGGCATCGTGAATAATGTGGGGCGCATTGCCGTTGATCTATGCAAACATCCATTTTCTTGTCATTACAATCTGGCAACCTGGGGAGTGACGTTAAACCTGCTTTGCGATGATTGGTGCTCAAACTTGCTTGGAAAATAGATGCACGGATATGTGGAAGAGAATTTATCCCTCTGGAGCAGAGAAAGGAAAGAAGAAAATCGTAGAAGAAAAGAAACAACAGTATAGTGCTGCAACGATTAATCGATGAACTCGAGTATTCGATTAGAAAAAACATTCGAATTAAATGTTGTTGCTTTGAGTATTTGTTTAATGAAAGTGGCATTGTAATGGTTTATTTTGAAATTGTTTGCATTTACTTTTATTGATTAGGGTGGATGCACTGCCCTCTGGTCTGCCTCTTTTTACATGGCTGAATCCAACTGCTCCCTGTTAAGACCAACGTGAGCTAAGTTTTTGTTTGAGCTAATGTTTTTTTAATGTATTCATAATTTAGTTTATAGGTATATTTAGCCGTTTTTTGTGGGAATATGTGTCTGAATCATTTGTTAAGAGCATTGTGAAAAAAACTTCAGCATTTTATAGCATTTAAGCTAGCTGACTTTTTCTATGCAAGTTAGCCAATTGTTCTTTTGTTGTACATAGATCCTCATTAAAAAAAAATAATAATAATTATACTCTTTGAGGCTGAGCTCAGGTATTTTAATTTTTCATGTTTCTAATCCGATTACTCGAATATTCCAACTGACTGGTCCATCAATTAATCGATTACTAAAATATTCTATAGCTGCAGCCCTACAACAGTATCGCGGTAATTGAGCATGTTGTTTATGTTGTTGTTGTTGTTGTTGTTGTTGTGCAAGACACTCCGACTTGAACGCTGTTGTCAGCTGAGCTTGTCAATATGTCGTACTGGTAATTGCCATTAGCTGCAGGGCAAAAGCCTGGAGCGAATCAAGTAAAGCGGAGCAAGCTGTCACCTGTCGGCAACGGCAAATGTACGGCTTCCGCTGATTGTAGTAAAACGAAATATTGGCATAATATGCATTTGGACTGGAGAGCGTAGATATAGTCATTTCATTTATATCGGACATTATTATCAAGTAGTATACCAATCAGAAAAAGGTTTGGCGCCATCTACTGTAAGTACTGACAATCATTTGGGGTGAGAAGTTTGAAGTATGCAGTGCAACAAAATCTGATTAATATACAAAATGTGGACGTATGGGTTGGATTGCATGTATGGGTTTCACAGTACTCTGTGACGAAATGGTGGGCCAAAAATATGGGCCCCTTGGCATTTTGCTTAGGGCCCCCAAGTGGCCTGGGCCGGCCCTGCGTGCAAGTGCATCCAATCCACGGGGGACAGACGAGATGGCAGCCCAGACTCAGCAACCTCACCTGCACCTGGCCGAGCTCACAGCCGCCCAGTTCATCGACATCTGGAAACACTTTGACGTGGATGGTCAGTGACTTTTGCTCTTTTTTTTTTCCCTTCCATCAGAAGTTCATTTCTTAAAAAGAGAAAATGTGTTAACTATTAAACATTCATTTTCTTGACTTGGAGTGAAAGATTTTGCAATTTTAATCCTATATAGGGCACTCATTTTTACACAACGTTTGGTTGCCATTGACGGCACCAGACGTCCATATCCATTTTGGCTAGGAGAGGCTAGCAGCGAATGACTACTGCCAACCCTTCCAGTCAAAATGAATTGGATGTCTAGTGTCGCCACTGACACTGAAAGATGAGCATTCACAACCATTCTTTCCAGTTTAAACGAGTTGGATGTCTACAGCTGTCAATAGCAGGCAATGAGTAAAATACTAAGAAGAACAAAAAGATCGACTTTGGAGTCTTATTGGAGATCATAACACATCCATCCATCCATCCATTATCTTCCGCTTGTTCCAGGGTCGGGTCGCGGGGGCAGCAGCTTTAACAGGGAAGCCCAGACTTCCCTCTCCCCAGCCACTTCAACCAGCTCCTCCGGCGGGATCCCAAGGCGTTCCCAGGCCAGCCGAGAGACATAGTCTCTCCAGCATGTCCTGGGTCGTCCCCGGGGCCTCCCGCCGGTGGGACATACCCGGAACACCTCTCCAGGGAGGCGTCCGGGAGGCATCCGGACCAGATGCCCGAGCCACCTCAGCTGGCTCCTCTCTACGCGGAGGAGTAGCAGCTCGACGCCGAGTCCCTCCCGGATGACCGAGCTTCTCACCCTACCTCTAAGGGAGAGCCCGGACACCCTGCGGAGGAAACTCATTTCGGCCGCTTGTATCCGGGATCTTGTTCTTTCGGTCACGACCCAAAGCTCGTGACCATAGGTGAGGGTAGGAACGTAGATCGACTGGTAAATCGAGAGCTTTGCCTTTCGGCTCAGCTCCTTCTTCACCACTACGGACCGGTGCAGAGTCCGCATTACTGCAGACGCCGCACCGATTCGCCTGTCGATCTCCCGCTCCCTCCTACCGTCACTCGTGAACAAGACCCCAAGATACTTGAACTCCTCCACTTGGGGCAGTATCTCATCCCCGACCCGGAGAGGGCACTCCACCCTTTTCCGACTGAGGACCTTGGTCTCGGATTTGGAGGTGCTGATCTTCATCCCAACTGCTTCACACTCAGCTGCGAACCGCTCCAGTGAGAGTTGGAGGTCACGGCTTGATGAAGCCAACAGCACTAAATCATCTGCAAAAAGCAGAGATTCAATGCTGAGGTCACCAAACCGGACCCCCTCAACGCTTCGGCTGCGCCTAGAAATTCTGTCCATAAAAATTATGAACAAAATCGGTGACAAAGGGCAGCCTTGGCGGAGTCCAACCCTCACTGGGAACGAATTCGACTTACTGCCGACAATGCGGACCAAACTCTGACACCGGTCGTACAGGGACCGAACAGCCCTTACCAAGGGGCTCGGTACCCCGTACTCCCGGAGCACCCCCCACAGGACTCCCCGAGGCACACGGTCGAACGCCTTCTCCAGATCCACAAAACACATGTAGACTGATCGGGCGAACTCCCATGCACCCTCGAGGACCCTGCCGAGGGTGTAGAGCTGGTCCACTGTTCCACGGCCGGGACGAAAACCACACTGCTCCTCCTGAATCCGAGATTCGGCTTCTCGGCAGACTCTCCTCTCCAGCACCCCTGAATAGACTTTACCAGGGAGGCTGAGGAGTGTGATCCCTCTATGATTGGAACACACCCTCCGGTCCCCCTTCTTAAAAAGGGGGACCACCACCCCGGTCTGCCAATCCAAAGGCACTGTCCCCGATGTCCACGCGATGTTGTAGAGACGTGTCAGCCACGACACCCCTACAACATCCAGAGCCTTCAGGAACTCCGGGCGGATCTCATCTACCCCCGGAGCCTTGCCACCGAGGAGCTTTCCAACCGCCTCAGTGACTTCAACCCCAGAGATCGAAGAGCCCACTACGGAGTCCCCAGACTCTGCTTCCTCAAAGGAAGGCGTGTCGGTGGAATTGAGGAGGGCCTCGAAGTATTCTCCCCACCGGCTCACGACGTCCCGAGTGGAGGTCAGCAGTACACCATCTTCACTATACACAGTGTTAATGGTGCACTGCTTTCCCCTCCTCAGGCGCCGGATGGTGGACCAGAATTTCCTCGAAGCCGTCCGGAAGTCGTTTTCCATGGCCTCGCCGAACTCCTCCCATGTCCGGGTTTTTGCCTCGGCGACCGCCGAAGCCGCAGTCCGCTTGGCCAGCCGGTACCTGTCAGCTGCCTCCGGAGTCCCACAGGCCAAAAAGGCCCGATAGGCCTCCTTCTTCAGCTTGACGGCATCCCTTACCGCTGGTGTCCACCAGCGGGTTCGGGGATTGCCGCCACGACAGGCACCAACCACCTTACGGCCACAGCTCTGATCAGCCGCCTCAACAATGGAGGTGCGGAACATGGCCCACTCGGACTCAATGTTCCCCACCTCCCCCGGGACAAGGGAGAAGTTCTGCTGGAGGTGGGTGTTGAAACTCTTTCTGACAGGGGATTCTGCCAGACGTTCCCAGCAGACCCTCACAATACGTTTGGGCCTGCCAGGTCTGGCCAGCATCTTCCCCCGCCATCGGAGCCAACACACCACCAGGTGGTGATCAGTTGACAGCTCCGCCCCTCTCTTCACCCGAGTGTCCAAAACATGCGGCCGCAAGTCCGATGACACGATTACGAAGTCGATCATCGAACTGCGGCCTAGGGTGTCCTGGTGCCAAGTGCACATATGGACACCCCTATGTTTGAACATGGTGTTCGTTATAGACAAACCGTGACGAGCACAGAAGTCCAATATCAGAACACCACTTGGGTTCTGATCGGGGGGGCCGTTCCTCCCAATCACGCCCCTGCAGGTCTCACTGTCATTGCCCACGTGAGCGTTGAAGTCCCCCAGTAGAATGAGGGAGTCCCCAGAGGGGGCGCTCTCTAGCACACCCTCCAAGGACTCCAAAAAGGGTGGGTATTCTGAACTGCTGTTCGGTGCATAAGCGCAAACAACAGTAAGAACCCGTCCCCCCACACGAAGGCGGAGGGAGGCTACCCTCTCGTCTACCGGGGTAAACTCCAACGTACAGGCGCCAAGCCGGGGGGCAATAAGTATGCCCACACCTGCCCTGCGCCTCTCACCATGGGCAACTCCAGAGTGGAAGAGAGTCCAACCCCTCTCGAGAGGATTGGTACCAGAACCCAAGCTGTGTGTGGAGGAGAGTCCGACTATATCTAGTCGGAACTAGTCGGAGAGGTGACATTCCATGTCCCAAGAGTTAGCTTCAGCAGCTGGGGGTCGGACCGCCAAGGCCCCCGCCTTTGGCTGCCGCCCAACTCCCTACGCACCCGACCCCTTTGGCCCCTCCCACAGGTGGTGAGCCCATGGGAAGGGGAACCCACGTTGCCTTTTCGGGCTGAGCACGGCCGGGCCCCATGGGGACAGCCCCGGCCACCAGACGCTTGCCTTCGAGCCCCACCTCCAGGCCTGGCTCCAGAGGGGGGGCCCGGTAACCCGCGTCCGGGCGAGGGAAACTGGGGTTCATTAATGTTGCTCATCATAAGGGGTCTTTTTGAGCCATACTTTGTCTGGCCTCTCACCTAGGACCTGTTTGCCATTGGTGACCCAACCAGGGGCTTAAAGCCCCAGACAACATAGCTACTAGGATCATTGAGACACGCAAACCCCTCCACCACGATAAGGTGATGACTCACGGGGGGGGGGGAGATCATAACCACAGTGTGTAAATAAATGACATTTTTGATCTATAAAATTAGTTGATTTCATGTGCTCGTTAGTAGGTCAGAATAAGGTTGGATATCGGCCAACTGTTGTAGTCGCACCTCCCGTTTTCATGGGATTACCTTCTCATGTCATTCAAACCCCCCTCTGACCTCTGTTAAACCAAACCAGTCTTATTCCGAGCCAGTATTAACTCTCACCACAACAGCTTTCTGCTTGCATATATTGTAGGTGGTAAATGCTGGAGAGGACTGCAAGACGTTCCTAATGTTGTTGTGAATTTGGTGATAAGACTTGGCTCAATTTGCTATCGTCAACGATGAGTTGAATCAAGAGCCAATGGACACGCATTGGACCCACTGGCAATTCCAATTTTGTGTTAAGACAAGATTAACACACAGAGCTGCCTCTGAATGATCGTGTTTTTGTGTCATTGACGGCGACAAATGTCCAGTCCATTTGCTAATGGTGAAGTGATAGTCAAATAGCAAAAATAGTGGCGCTTCGATGTACGAGTGACCAGACTCAAGAGTTTTTCGAGGTCTGACCTGAGGTGGTTAAAAGCAAAAGTAGTTATCCAAAACATTCCTCAAGTACAAGTAAAAAATATTCGTTGAAAAGAATACTCTAGTAAGGAGTAACTTTGTCAGTAACTGCTTACAATGTCTTATGAAAAAAAATAATAATAATAATGTTATATATTTTTTTCTCAGCACAACTTCATCTACTAGTAGATGAACTGTCATTACATTACTGTACTATAACCTATCCGGCCAAAAAGATGACACACAAACCCTCAAATTCAGACCAGAACAACACGATGAAACATCACCCAGAGCATGAGTGCCCTCTAGCGGAGAACAAACATTGTTACCGCTACTTATAACGTATAATGGAGTCAGGTGGTTATTGTTGCGACGTCTCATTGGTACAACTGAGACGGCCACTGTCGGCACCTCTGGCGAGAATAAAGTCAATATGTACAATAAAGACGAAAAATGTAATGACTCTAGTGTAGCCCAAAGTAGTGGCGTAAGAGTTGTGTTTCATCACAAATCTACTCAAGTCAAAGTAAAAAGTATCGCGTGGTAAAACCATAAGGTGGAGTTTGACTTTTCTGGCAAGAGGGGCCAAAAATGTTGATGACCCCGAAACGCAGTGTCAGCAATAAAATCAACTTACACGATATATGCTCCGATAGTAGCTTAGCCCATGCTCGTACATACAGGCACCCCAGCTGTGTGTGTGTCTGCGTGTGTGAGCGTGTGCGTTTTTCTGTCTTACCTCGTGGAGAAGTAGACGCCACATCTGTTTTGGCTATTTCCAGCCAGGAACATAATTTATAATAATACGTTGAAAATGAACTTTTTTTTTTTTTACCTTGTTTCCATTTTTGGGGGTTAACGTCTGAAGTGGAGCCAACTGAAATTCCGCTCACCATTTTGGCGATGCTCTCCGGTGTTTCATGGTCCACATCTTCAGTTCTTGGTTCTCGCTCAGTAGTTGTTGTCGCTTTTGAAAGCTTAGGTTTGAAAAAATGATGTATATCCATCTTGCCTCTTCTGACCTCAAGTGTTTTTTGGGGGGGGCTTAGCAAAGCAAATGACCGTCTCTAAGGTGCTAGTTGTCAGGGAGCGCGGGCGGGCAAGGTGGACCCAAATGCAGGGAAATGTAGGCGAGGCAGATGAATGGTGCAAAAATGATTTAATTAAAGCCAACGAAAAACAAAGTACAAACAAAGGCTGTGATAATCCAAAGAAGGCACTGAGGCAAACAAAAACTGTCACTAACAAAAGACTGCTTTTCAAAAACTCACTTGGAACACAAGGGCTTGGATAGGCGTGAATACTGCTGATGAGAACCTGACATGGACTTTGACGTTGACATAGACACTTACATTGACAATGACGCAACAAGGACTGAAAAGAAACTGGGTGCTTTTATACACACACACATGCAGACAAGGGGTAACGAGACAACGAGGAACAGCTAGGTAATACAGGAGGACTCACTATGTGCAGGCACGACAGGTGAAATCACAGAGACAAGTCACACCCCCGTCTCATCTGGCTAGATGGACCTCTTCTTGTTCCTTTACTCCAATGTATCTTTACGGACTGTAACTTCGCCTGCTAATTCCAGTCCTGGTGCTTCCTGCCTATCTGTCCTGGGAGTGGATCTCTCCTCACTGTGGTACTTCCCAAGGTTTCTCATTTTTTCCCCAAAGACTCTGGAGTTTTTGGAGTTTTTCCTTGCCGACATGGAGGGTCTACGGATGGGGGATGCCCAGGATTCGAAATGTATGTATTCATCTTTATTGCTTCATTTGCTGTTTCTGATTGTGTATCACATTGCCTCTGCAAAGCCCTTTGAGACAACCTTGTTGTGATTTAGGGCTATACGAATAAAATTGAATTGAATAGATATGTCAAGAACACTTGGAATGTTTGACAATAGAGATCTACAATGAAAAAAAGAAAAATATAATTGTCAGTTGAATCTATCAATCACGAGGTTCATGTATTGAGTCCTTCACTGAATGGATGAGCCAATTGTTTTCCACTATTAAGCAAAAAAAAATTCTTCATCTGTGGAGATTTTAATATTGATTCATTATGTATAATGTATAATGTATAGTATGTCTCTTTACCCAACAATAACTAAACCTTTGAATCGAACAGTGTATCATCTGAACCAATGCACGTAAAAGTTATTATCAGAAGATAAGGATTTATTTTGCATTGATCATTTTGCCTATTAATTAATTAGGTTCATATACATGAGAAATGTGGCCCTTTGCCCCCTTCATCCAATCTGTTTGGTCTAATTAATGTCCCGTCCCCAGCAAAAAGTGTACCTACATGCAGGTTATGCTGTTATATCGTCCCTACGAATGTTGAGACCAAACCTATGCCCTTCCAAAGTAACGCCGGTTTTTGTGGTGAAGGACAGGCGCAAGACCACAAACAGTTTTCATTTCAATCTTATAAAAAAAAAAAAAAAATTAAAAAAAAAAAAAAAAAGAGCTTAGACCAAGAAAAATACAATAGAATATTTAAAAACTAAATTTTGGCCTTAAATAAAATATTCTTTGTTTTTTTTTCACACTTTTTGTTTAGCAATCTGTAATAAATTGATTAAAGTATCAGAATTAAAAGTTTTAAAAACAACTGAATATTTCACTAAAGGTCAGAATTGAATTCTGTGGTTTTGTACACCACTCTTTACTCTCATTTATGTTGCATGAATTATAGAATTGCGACGACCAACACATTGAGGGTGTAGAGCAAATGCATGCTATTTTCTTACTTTTACGTATCGATAATATGTACCGTGTGTGCGTGTTTTGTGAAGAATGCTGATGAGATATGAAATAACCAGTAGCCAATTGAATAAGCTACCGTTTTTGGTTTATATATTTGGAAATCGGACACTAAAGGAGTCAGTGCCTCACCAACCATGAACCTCACCGCACGTCACTGATTTTGATCGTGACTTTGTGAATGCCAGTGGCCTGTACTGTACTGTACTGTACTGAAGTAATCCTGCTTACCAGCGGCTAACCGGAGTTGACGAAACCTGGTTATCTAGTTTGTGGTCAATCAGTGCTACGACGCTAGTTATGAGGTTGATTAGTCGAACCTATGTCAACCCAATCAGAGTTACTGCGCGTTCACATAAAAGGGGGCGGAGACCAGAGTCAAAAACTACTTGTGACGATGGCACGGGCACCTTACTTCACGGAGGAGGAATGCGCGATAGTAATGCGGAGTTATGAAGAATTAAAAGCCACCCTCACCGCGAAATCCAACACCGCTCCAGCGAGTAGAGCGCGACTGGTCTGTTGGCAGCGAATTACAGATCGTGTGATTTGTGAATGCGTCAATATGCCAGTTTACTTATGTACATGAAAAGAAATAAAGTCTGCTGTCAGGACAATAAAATAAGATTTGGTACGTTAAGTGTAAGAAATAATTTATCGTGCATTACCACATAAAGCAGGGTGATATATGTTTAGTCCCATTGACTGTATGAATATGTATGTCCTTTGAACATCGTCAGAGTAGAGGTTAGATTGGGCCTAAAAAAATCCAGCCCAACCCCGCCCGAGCCTGATCAATTCACTTGATTTGCAGGCCCAGAGCCTGACCCCCCCGCCGTCAATTTTATGTTATATTTGGGAGGACTCAGGAGAAGAAGGAAATGCGGGGATGAGATGCATGGTTGCGTTCTGTGTGATCACATTTGTGACAATGAATAATAAAAAAAATTAAAGCCTCTCTTTTGCAATGAATTTTCAGTTAAACAATACCGTTAGATGCATATTCAATAAACATTTATATCTTTTATATTTGTGTGTCTGTTCTATCGGTGGATTTGACATTTATTTTAATCTCTTCGAGCTGGCAGAAAAAAAAATCCGCATCTTTCTAAATGTTTAAATAGTCTACATATTTTTGTGATTATTATAAATGCATTTACACAACGAAATAACGCTGGAAAAGTTCCTTAAATATATTTCTTGTATGAGAGCAAAGCTCCACATTGGCTTACATTCAGCGAAGCCTCCTGGACGCATCCAAACCAGATGGCCGAACCCCCTCAGCTGGCTCCTCACAATGCGGAGGAGTAGCGGCTCGATCCTCCATCCCGGATGATCACTTTTTCACAATTATCCAAGAATGAACTCTTTACACTCTGCGTAGTAAAATTGGGGACGCGGCGTCCCCTTGATATGTGTTGGCCATAACGTCTGTTGTACCATAAAGACGTAATTTTTGGGCAGTACATAGACGAACAGTAGCTCTTTCATTCAATACCAGATGTCCTGACAGATCCAAATACCTGTTGCATTGTACCCAAATGAGTTTTCCGCAGAGCCAGGCGGTTTACCAAAAATTGACCGTTAACAAAATTCTTCACGATGACCGACGTAATTTTGACCATGTCGGTAAATTTGGTCATTTAATAAAACAAGTAAATATAGTCTTTTCATCCCGCTTTGACGCCGTGTTGTTCGGCTACGTTCGTTCCCCTTTAAGAAAGCAGTCAGTGTGTTTACATGTGAAGTCACGTGGTTATCAGGAAATCAAGCAAACAGCAGCCCAGTAGACTAACGCTAGCGGCTAATGCTACAAGCAAACGTGATGGAGTCGGGCTTAAGGGAGCTTAGCCAAACTTTCACCCGACATTAAGTAGACTCTTGGCGGCCTCCAGGCGGGCTTTCACCCGCTTTCTTCACGATTTCATGAGAGAGTGCTTCTATTGCTTTCTACTGGCTGACGCTAGCGGCTAACGCTACAAATGAACGTGATGGGAGTCTGATAGCGGCTCTAACCTTGTCAAAACGGCTGAACTTAATGAGTGGATTGGGCACCGACTGCATCTAGCAATTAGTATATCGCGTTATTTTGTATCTGTGTGTGTGTGTGTGATTTCTTTGACAGCTTTTATGATGGTAAAGCATTCACCATAAATTATAATCCAACAGTGGGGCTTATAATATCACCATTTAATGGCCACCGCTATTTTTCTGTATGTGCTTGCTTTATTCTGTGTCATTACTGCCATCATAAAATCTTAAACGCTTCATTGGCATAAGAGCAATATAGCTTTAGCGTGTGTGTCTCTGTGGTGGGGGTGCATGTGTGCGTGCATGTATTTAAAAAAATGCTCTGAAAAAAAGAAGAAGAAAAAAACACAGAAACATTGAAGTAAAAAGCAAAAAGTAATAATGTCACATCAGCCATGAACAATAAGTTGTCTGTTTGAAGTGTACTGTTCAAGTCGTATGTCATTTGTGTTACAATGACATGTTTGCACAGTCGTCGTATTGATTTGTATAATGTTGTTCAAGTCATACTAGCTGTTATAAATGTTCAAACTTGAATTCTTATTGTTTACAAGACATTTTCATATACTTAATGTTTAGACTGCATGTACAATTGTTAAACATGTTAAATTGAAAGCTGGTAAATAAAAAAGAGAAACAGTACAGAAAAGCAGTTTCTTTTCAGGTCAGTCACGTCAGCCTCTCGCCATAGTACACGCACACACACACCCACGCATCCCCCCCCACACACACACACAATTTAGTTTTTGTGTTTGTTTTTGTGTCTGTCTGTTTGTCAGTTTTTGTGTTTGTTTGTCTATCTGTCAGTTTGTATATTTGTTCGTGCCATGTGAGAGAATATTCTCAAAAGCTGGAGAGGTCATTAGCAAAAAGAGGAACCGGCTGAAACCAAATGCTGCTGAGATGATTCTGTTTTTAAATAAAAATGTGTGAATCACCCAAATCCCCATCCCAGTGTCACTAGCATTCTATACACCTACCATCAAGAGTTCCCTATTGCACAAGCATTTGCGTATTTCATTTAAAAGTAACACAACAGCTTTTTTTTGTTTGTTTGTTTTCATTATTATTATTATTATTATTTATTTTTTTTATTAATCTGGGGGAAGAATAAAGAATACATTTCAGGCTAGTGGTCAAACCCACTACTGCTCGCACATCAGACATAGTATATAACCACCATACCACCCACAGGTTTCATTGTTCAGATGACACTTGGTCATTTGGTTAGATGAAAATTCAATATATTTTTGTCCAGAAGATGTCACCACACTGAATTGTGTCAAATGCCTCGTAGCACGGAACCATCTCAACACATTTGCTTCAGCGGTACAGAAAGCAGCGGTGAAGCAGTGTCGTCTGTCGTGACTCACCACACTGATTCGTGGCAAATGCTTCATAACACTGAATGAACCATTTCGACACGTTGCTTGATATATATTTACTGCTTCAGAAAGCTAAGGTTTCTCCATCACTAGTACGACCCTAATTTCCAAATGTTCCACGTGACGTTGAGACGTGTTTGATGCACGAATTCTTCTTTGTTTGTATGTTTGTTTTCTTTTGATGCACGAGTTCTTTAGAGCGTCATCCTCCAGCCTTTGTGTCGTTGGACGTGCGTGCGTGCGTGCGTGCGTGCGTGACGTAGTCAAGCTTGTGTGTCTGTCACAGAGCGAAAGAGGCTTGCGTCGTATTAAATTCTCCTCTGAAGTTTATCTGGCTGATCTTCTATCTGGACCTGAGAGATGAAGAAGGCACAATCGCTCCTTTTCCAAGCGTTGACCGTGCTTGGCATTTGGGCTTCGCTTGGTGAGTTCACGTTTTTATTTGACTTCAAGGTTCACTGCAAACGTTGTTGGGACTGGATTTGTTTCTTCAGATCATTAGGGGATCAATATAAAAGGGCATTTTATTGGCCCCACCTCGGGGAAATGTATACTTGTCAGATTACTAGACATATTAAGCAAACTGTCAGTCTCATTTGAAACAATGGAAACAATACATTATACATCCGCGGTTTTGAGACACTTTCTGATCCGACTGTGAACTTTTGAAAAAAGGGTGTAGTAAAGCCTATTTAAAACTAACGACTGACTTTAAGCATTGATATACCACTCATTTAACTCACTGACCGCCACTGACTGAAAACCTGAAACATTCACTTCGGTTTGCCTTGGAAATTCACTTCGGTTTGCCTTGGAAGGCTGCAAATGGATTGGACGTCTAGCACCGTCATTGGCACAGAAACGTGAGAATCCATAGCCAGTCCTCCCAGTTAAGAATAAGCGCACTTCTGTTGTTGTCAGTAGTAAGCTAAACGAACCAAAATTATACATTAATACAAATGTATATATATAACTATTTTAAAACTATTAAAATTATTATGAATTAAAAAAATAACACTAAATATTACTATTAAATTTTATTATAATAATTTTAATAACTTAATAATAATAAATTTAATAAATTCATAATAATTTATTTTTTAATTTAATTTTATAGTATTATATAATACTATATTATTAGTAGTATTATTATTACTAAATATAATAACACTAAATATATAATACTAAATATTGACTAATGGCAGTTAAATACTCTTGTAGTTTAGTTTTGGTTAGTTTTAGTTTTATACTAAAGGGTCATAGTATTTACCTATGATATAAATAAATATCTACTTTTTTAAATTCCATTATAATCTTAATGATTTTTTTAATCAATAAATTATCAATAAACCCAATAGATTTGTATTAATGTATAATTGTATTTTTTCATATATAAATAAAATTAACATTAAAAAATAAAAAATAAATACATATATGTTACAGTTCTACATGGACTGAGGTTTTCAATGCAACTTTTCACATTCCAGGTGTTTTGTTTCACATTGCGAGATGGATAATTTTGTATGTGGTGCTTGTGTGTGTGTTTTGTCATAATGTATCAAACGTAGGAAGAGAATGTCCAAAAGACATGTGCTTCAACACAACAGAAACTTAGCTCCAAAACCATTGTCTGTGATCTCAATTGATCTGGATCATGAATACATATAGGTTGAGGTGCTGGAAGGGGAGGGATAATTGAACTTTTAATGACCGAAGGGAAAACAAACAACAACAAAAAACCTGCAGTTGAACACAATCTTGATGACTTTTACAATTGTTGTTACAATATGATTAACACCCCCCACCAACACAAACCTATATAAAGACAAACCGAACACTTTAAAATGCAACTTTTTTTCACCTCGACCTATAACCTTACTCACCTTGTCTTCACTGATGCAAAAGCATCTATTGCACTTTCATATGACAGTTGTTTTGGAAGGGCACTTCTTTCCTGGACTTGGTGGGCTTGGACTTGGTGCTGATGTGGATAAGTTCGCTGTAAAAGATGGCCCAGAATGTACAGAGGCAGAAGGAAAATATTTCAGAAGAGCATCTAGAGAAGAAAGTGGAATCTTACATTATATTTGTCAAATAGCTGCTCATTGTCAAACCAGCATGATAGCGCCTAAAGTCTTGCAGCCTACTGTACCTGTCTATTGGACCCGGTCACTATCTTTGATGGGCGTAGTTGAAAGAAAATACATTCTTGAAGCACTGCAACTACACAGGACTATTCAATAATAATGAATTAAATAAAATAAGACAGCAAATAAATACCTATTGAATTTTTTTTTTTTTTTTACATGAACGTGATCGCCATTTTAATGAATTAATGACACATTTAAAAACAAATGTTTGCATTTAAATCCATGGCACTTTTAGTCCCCCATACCACAGAACTTTGAAATTATTAATGCATATTTTATGGTGTATTTGTATAATTAACCTTGCCACTTTTTTAGGCAAGGCAAATTTATTTGAAAGGCAAAATTTCACACAAGGTAAAAGTGGTTCACATCACATGAAAGTAAGCAAGACAATTTGGGTCCCCCATAGACTTTGTCCAAATTTCTCAAAAATTGGAGGGGGAGTAAATTTAACTGAAACTAATCAACAGCTGGCTGAATACTGAAAATATTTCTAAAACAACAGCCTGGCTAATGATACAGTATAATCTTTCTTTAGCACTAAGTCATATAAACTCTATGTGAATAACCGCTAGCTTGCAGTTGCGCTAAGTCTACGTGCTTATGCTGTTGAAAAAAAATCATCACAACAAACCTCTGTTTTTCTTCACGTTTATGGTCTCTTCTTTCTTTTTCTTCTGACCCGGAGGGCTTTTGTCTTTTCATGAAGTTGACGTCACCGTAACGTCGCTCAATTGCGGAGGCTAAAAATAGCACCTTCAGGTAGCTCACTCGTCTGCTGGGTGGTGAGACTGGGGTCTGTGGTGAAATTATCACATCACAGGAAAAAGTGAAACGGGCAGAGGGTCCACTAGAAAAATGATTTCATTATTATTTAAAGACTTATTATGAACGGTTTTGCTCTTCTTTTCTTTGAATTTTTTGAATACTGCTATCATCAAATATTATTTGAATATTTTTCTTGACGCCCTTAGGACGCTGCTGCGGGCCTACGAGCCCTCCTGCTACGCGCCCTCCTGCTACGCGCCCTCCTGTTACGCGCCCTCCTGTTACGCGCCCTCCTGTTACGGTCGCTCCTGCTACGGTCGCTCCTCCTACGGGCCCTCCTGTTACGGGCCCTCCTGTTACGGGCCCTCCTGTTACGGTCGCTCCTGTTACGGTCGCTCCTGCTACGGGCCCTCCTCTTACGGTCGCTCCTGCTACGGGCCATCCTGCTACGGGCGTTCCTGTTACGGGCCCTCCTGTTACGGTCGCTCCTGCTACGGTCGCTCCTGCTACGGTCGCTCCTGCTACGGGCCCTCCTGTTACGGTCGCTCCTGCTACGGTCGCTCCTGCTACGGTCGCTCCTCCTACGGGCCCTCCTGTTACGGGCCCTCCTGTTACGGTCGCTCCTGCTACGGGCCCTCCTCTTACGGTCGCTCCTGCTACGGGCCATCCTGCTACGGGCGTTCCTGTTACGGGCCCTCCTGTTACGGTCGCTCCTGCTACGGTCGCTCCTGCTACGGGCCGTCCTCCTACGGGCCCTCCTGTTACGGTAGCTCCTGTTACGGTCGCTCCTACTACGGGCCCTCGTGCTACGGGCCCTCCTCTTACGGGCCCTGATAAGAAGGTTGTATCGCCTACTCGACGGCCCAAGTCTGCTGAGGGCTGTCAGGCACCCTGGCGGCTCAACAACCAACATAGTTACTGCTTTGCCAATGACTCTAAATCTTGGGATGATGCCAAACGCTACTGTTCATCCAATGGGGGGCACCTGCTGATAATCCGGAGCAGCGCGGAGAGGGTGAGCGGCCTTTCACTAAGTGTCTCTCGTGCCCTTTAGTACTGATGCAATTTGTTTCAGGACTGGTTGAAAGAACAACTCGATGGCTTTGACTACTGGATCGGCCTGAAGAGCCCATACCCGTGGAAGTGGATTGACGGAACTCCTTTGAAATCAGAACTAGCGTAAGCAGTATAAGGAAAGCGTAATGTAGACACGTAAAATTTGGGTACTTCCTACTCACTCATCACTATAACACCCAAAATGACAGCTGCACCCAAGGAAAAGTGCTTCTTCTTTGCTTTATAGGGAACTGAACAGCCTTATGTGGCGACTGCTATTATCAATAAGATGATTGGTAAAGCACAACCGAATCAGAATCGATCAAAATAACATCCCTCAGCGTATCTGCTTTTTAACAGGCCGTTTAGTTAAAAAGAATTTCTGAAATGTTTTTTGACAGGCCGTTTTGTTAAGAAGAATGGTTCTAGTCAAGGCTGATTTATGCTTCTGCGTTCCGGTGACAGCGGAGCGACGCCGTAGGCCCTACGCCAGGGTTCACTAAATCCGGACCCTAGTGACGGGATCTGTCGTTCACTTGAGTAAACGAATCCATTCCGGATCGTTCAGTAAAAAGATTCGTTCAAACGAATCGTTCAACGAATCGTTCGCCCCCCTCATCTCCCTCCCCGTCCAAATGAATCGTTCGGTTACTGAACGGGAAGTGACGTTGCCGAACGAATCACCAAAGACCGCTTCGCAGTATAACTGAACGGGAAGTGACATTCTTGGTCCCTCCCTCTCTTGCACATTGACCACTCGTCGTAGTTTCAGTAATGAGTGACAGGCAATATCATTCTGCTTTCACAGACAGCCTCGTCTCCCTCCCACCCGCTGCTGCAAAAGCGAGGGAGAACTTCCGCGTCGTCTGTCCTAGTTCTATGGGCTCAAAATCATGGCTCGTGCTTGCATTTCGATTTAGGACACGGTTAAACATTTTCCTTTTGTGGGAGGAGTGGGGGTTTGGGGTCGGGGGCGCACGGACTTTCTTTAGCATGTTCTCGATCACATATACAATGCTGCTGCTAGCCTGCTACCAGCCAACGCAGCATGCTTGCTGTCACGAAAATAAAAATAAATCGAAAGTTTAATTTCTAAATGGAACGACCAACACATATTTACCTCTCACTCTGTTGTATTTTTGTTTTCATGCTCATCACTATTATTTTTAGTCACTATTGTTAAAACTATAAGTGTAAATAGCTAGTTTTCGAATGTGCTGCTCTGAAATAAAGACAATACTGCATTTTGATATTTGACAGTTTAATTGCAAATCAGTATTAAGATGATCGTACTGAATTTTTGCACTGGTATTAATAAATAAAATAATCCGGTCAGCTCCCCTGTCGTCCCCGCATCTCAGATCGTCAAATGCTGACGAGAAATGGTTGTTTGCCCTTTACGATGTCGCCTTTCTACCCTTATTAGTCTGTTAAGAAAAATGTAGACATATTGCGACATCTCCCGTGTCCGCGTGCGTTGTTTTGGGGCGCTTGAGTAGTGCATGATGGACGGATTGACATAATTTGTCAAACCAAGCAACACCTGACACGGGGGAAAAAAATAAAACACTCGGAAAAAAATGACATGTATATACAGTTTCATTGCAAATCAGTATTATGGTGATCGTATTGACGTTTTGCACTGGTATTAATAAATAAAATAATCCGGTCAGCTCCCCTGTCGTCCCCGCATCTCAGATTGTCAAATGCTGACGAGAAATAATTGTTTGCTCTTTACGATATCGCCTTTCTACTCTCATTAGTCTGTTAAGAAAAATGTAGACATATTGCGACATCTCCCGTGTCCATGTGCGTTGTTGTGGGGCGCTTGAGTAGCACATGATGGACGGATTGACATAATTTGTCAAACCAACCAACACCTGACATGGGAAAAAAAAAATAAAACACTTGGAAAAAATGGACATGTGTATACCGTTTCATTGCAAATCAGTATTATGGTGATCATACTATTCTTTTTTTCTGTGCACATATGAGGTAAATATCGCTGCCATGAAGCCTCCATATAGTGACAGTTCTTTGCCCCCTTCATTGCCGTCACGCGACCGCAGCTCAGCTTTTGCTTGCCTCGTAGCTACCCGTGTTTTAAATTACTGTAAATTTGATAGTATGTCGTAATAGGTAGTCCCGAGTCTGTTGAGAAAAGTAGTACACTAAACCATGCTCGCTAGATTTGTGTGGTGTTTTTGTCTTTTTGAGCTGCATTTGATAGGCTCCACGTTAACAAATATGTGACAAAGTCCTTTCCTTTCATTTTTTGATTCGTTCACCGCATAGTCATTACTGGAAAGTCACGTTAGCAGCAAGCTAGGTCAGGAACCGGAGGACCGAGTCACTGAACGGGAAGTGACAAAACTCAGTCTTGCCCCCTTGCCTGCACGCTGGCTGCTTATTGGCCACACGTGGAAGTGAGTGACATACGCCCTGATTCTGTTTCCGGTCCCTCCCCTGCCCGCGATGAGGCTGGCGTCTGATTGGTCGTGTGCGATGTCAGAAGACGCTGCCGCTTGCTCAACGCCCTCCCACGCAGTGAACAAGCACCAACTTCATAGAACGAATCAGTGCAGATGGTGATTAGTTCGGTCTCGTTCACCCAAACAATTCGTTCAAAAAGAACGAATCATTCGCGACCGATACAACACTACCGGACCCCGGTGCCACTTTTCCTGTCGTGTTTTCCACGTCTCTCTCCCCTAACACACCTGAATCAAATGATTATGTCATCAGCAACCTCTCCAGAAGCCTGATAATGATCCTGATTATATTGATTCAGGTGTGTTGGAGGAGGGAGACATGGAAAACACGACAGGAAAAGTGGCACCGAGGTCCGGATTTAGTGAAGCCTGCCCTACGCCGTCATTGCGCACTTGAACTTCTGCGTCACGGGAACACTTTGCTCTGTAACTCACCACCATGCCACTAGAGGAGGTGTGGGCTTGAACAATTTTGCGCAACCGAAAAGAGTGTATTTGCAGCTGCAGCTAATCAATACTGAACAACAAATGTTGACGCGTGGGCAACACAGAAGACGTGTGCGAATGTTTGAAAATGGCGGCGGTGTTGTGCTGAACCGGAAAAAGAGCAGACCAATCACAGTCCTTCAACGTTTACGTTACGCGCGTGTGTGTTAACGGCGTAGAATATCTTGCCGGAACTCCCTGACATAAGGGTAGGCACGGAGCCCTTTTTTTTTGGGGGGGGGGGGGTGGTTGTGCTTTTCGCACAGTTTTAAATAGAGCACACAATAAAACACAACAGGTTTCACACACACACAGTGGTTAGCACGTCGGCCTCACAGTCCTGGGATCAAGGGTTTTTTGAAAAACGCTCTGGCCTTCCTGTGTGGAGTTTGCATGTTCTGCCCATGCCTGCTTGGGTTTTCTTCGGGTACTCCAGTTTCCCCACATCCCAAAAACATGCATGGTAGGCTAATCGACCACACTAAATTGTCCCTAGGTACGAGTGTGTGCGCGCGAATGGTTGTTCGTCTCCTTGTGCCCTGCAATTGGCTGGTAACCGATTCAGCGCGTACCTCGCCTAATGGTTGTTCGTCTCCTTATGCCTTGCAATTGGCTGGTAACCGATTCAGCGCGTACCCCGTCTACCGCCCACAGTTATCTGGGATTGGCTCCAGCCGTGACCCTCTTGAGGATAAGCGGCTCAGAAATGGAATGAATGAAAGGTTTCACACATGCATTACTGCATTACAGTGAAACGAGGCATAAATGAGAAACTGATTCCCATATATCCATTATTTTTTCACTGGTTTACAAAATTCCATCTAAAAGTCCATCTAAGAAACACACTTATAAGAAATAAACGTGATCATTACAAAAAAAATCTTCTTACTGAGCAAAATCATATATATATATTTTTTAACTATATATTTTTAAGGATAATTTCATGTATTGATTTTTTTTTTTTTTTTTTTTTTGCACTTGATTTGTAAATGCGACTGATGCTCAACTAGGGATGAGCTTCAGAGCAGCTGCCGAAAGGTTGTTTTATAGCAGGATCTCGGTATGAAAGGTACTTCTGTGCAGGCTCTGGGATGCAGGTGAGCCTAACCTCCAAAATGAAGACTGTGTTGAGATGGGGGGACGTCGAGGTCGCTTGAACGACCTCTCCTGCACCTCCCTTAGACGTTACATCTGCAAGCGATGCCAAGGTGAGTTGGCGCCTTCTGTTGGTGTGCACCAACTATACTACACTGTGCTTTCGATTAGAGCAGGGGATTCTCAAACTTTTTCCTGTGAGAGCCACATAACTTTTCCCTTCTCTGATGAGGGGCCGGGTCAGTTTGTAACAGAAAAAGTGTGACGATTGCAGGAGTGCCTAAATGCAAAAATGAATTGTTTTTCAGAAAGCCACAATCAAATAACCCTTTCTGGATTCTTCACGGAACAAAAGTAAATAAAATTAATAATATAAAATAAAGATAATATGTCAAGTTCAAAAATAGATCTTTAGGTAGACATAAGGAGAGAAGACACTCAGTTTTCTTGGCCAAGGAGAGCAACATGTGACTCGTGAGTCACCAAAATTGATCTCGAGGAAAAATATCCTCCTTGGTATTTTATTTAGGGGTTTGTCCTAAACAAAGATGGATGTCGCCCTAAGGGAGGGGAGAGCAAGCTGGAGACACCCATGTGGTTTTCGATTGGATATGTGTGTGCATGTAGGTGGAACTAAGTGAATACACATGTGGAAGCAAGATCTTATGTAATCCAGACACTTCAGTTATGCAACGCTGCGGCCATGGATGGAAAATTGTCCTCGAAGGTCTAGACGGAAGTCCAGACGCCAGGTGCTGAAGATGCCTCGGAAGGTCTAGTTACGCAATGATGCGGCCATGAAGCAAAATAGTTGTCATCCCGACCCCCTTTTACCCTTTGTAACACTTAAGCATTATACTACAACCTGGTATAGCAAGCAATAATCATTTACTGGTTATATAAGTAAGAAAAATATGGCATTATGTATTTATGGTATGTATGAGCACAAGCAAATATTCAATCAACCAAGCAAATATTTAATCAATCAAACCTCGATAATTACCTCAACATAATATAATATTATCACTATTAATTAAATAGATAATAACCAAATAGCCCTCTGGGTTCTTCACAGAAAAAAGCCAGGAAATAAATAACACTATTGGAAAAAAAAGAAATTGATTGTTCAGGGGGCCGGACCGAATGTGGAGGCGGGCCGTAGTTTGGAGAGTGAATAATATATGAATGTGAGAGGAGAATATATGTGTGTGAGGGTGAATATGTATGTGAATGGAGAATGTATGTGTGTGTGAGGGCCAGAATGAAAAATGTCTTGTACGGCCCCTCATATAGTTCAGTTAGTCTTTCGTCTACTTTAAGAATGAGCTTGCATACGATTGATAATAGAGGCCTACTTGTACCACTAATACTTTTTCCATTCTGAGAGATTCAGGCATCATTATTAGCTGCCTATCAATCAAATACATTTGCTTAGTTGGCAAATTGTGCACTATCATACTTCTGACTCCGAGGCTGCAAGTGTTCTGCGCTCATATACATCTGTGAAACGTGACCGTGTTGCGGACGCAGCTTGAATGTGGTCTACCGATGGAGCACAGGATCACATGGTGTGCTGATTATTTAGCTGGGAAGATTCATGGCTTCCTAATATGCAATGTGCTCACTCACACTTAAAATCTTAATGTCAAATCTCATGTGTCCTACCTTGGTTGATGTTTGTTTCAATACCAGATAGCGATGAGATTATGTACAACGGCATTAAAGGCACTTGCAACCTCCAAGTGGATGTGTACCAGGTGAGTTGACGATTGTATGAGTTGTAGTTGGCATGTTCTGGAGGTTGCCCATAGCGATTAGCGCTTGACTGATATATCAATTTCACGCTGCCTTTATGTGTGCGTGCAGGAAGTTTCCGAAGTGCTGTTCAAAGAGCGTCTATACGCTGGCTGCATCATCGTCATCCAAGGAAAAGTGAAGCCGAACCCAACCAAGTAATTGTCACCATTCCCCCACGTTGTGTTAGGTTCGCTGTTACAAGAACTACCTGTCTGTATTGCAGGTTTATCGTCCACCTATCTTTGGGCCACGGTGAAGACACCCCGATGCGCATCGAAGTTGATTTCAAAGATGGGGACCTTGAGCTATTGACCCGCATCGGGAGTCATGTTGATGGAAAGTATGTCAACAAGATCGTCAAAAAGGACTCCTTCCCCTTCGCAGCCGGAAGCGACTTTGAGGTCATTATGTCATTTTAGGCACACCATCAAATTACAAAAAATTGAGGTGGTTGGAGCTTCTTCTCACGTCGGCTGGACTAATCATGCATTCTTTTACAGATGACCATCGAGTGCGGCGACGACATTTTCCGCTTGGCCGTCGGCAACGACTTTGAGGTGGAATACGAGAATGATGGTTATGATCTGCAAGATATCCACAGGCTGTTGGTGGAGGATGATGTGACAGTCACCAACGTCAGGCTGATTTGAGGCTGCCAGCGCAGTAAAATGGGAGGTGCTGCTTCTTCTCAGGATGTTGACGCCATGACGGCTCTTAACTAGGGTGACCGCCAGAGGGGAAAGTGGCTAGAATTCATTGCTGGAACTCCCCGACATGAACGGAGCCAGAATTTTTTTTTTACACACATAAAAATAAAACGGTATTACACATGCATTAGGCTACTGCATTACACATCCTATCACAAGGTAAACATGAGAAGTTGATTTTCATTCAAAATTGTATTTTTCAATGTAACAGTTAATAAAATAGCAGAAACCCCAACCTCTCCCAACCTCTATCTCTTTATTTTCCCTCATTTCCTCACGTCTAAATGCAAAAATTGAACTCCGAAAGAACATAGAATTACAATTGTGAAAATTTTTTGTCAAATAATCATGTCACAAAAAATACAAATGACTTACAGTGAAATGGAATGTATTTTGAAGATCGCACATTGACATGGAAGATGTTCTGAACCTCCCCATCTAACAAATGTAACAAAATTTAATGAAATAAGCCTCTTCAATTCTTTCCTCTCTCTGAAAGAGCTGAGCAATTTTCTGTTGAATTGCCCTTTTTTTATCGCCTTAATTTTGAACGGAAAAATGAGTCCATGCGCACATTGACCCGACTCCTCGTACTTTATAACTGCTGCAGCAAAGGAGAGCTCTGTGCTGTCCATGGAATAAATAAATGTACTGAATTATCGCCTTTCAAACAACACGAGTGTCCCATTTATCAAAGACAATGATGAAAGCAAAGACGATTCTCACTGCTCAGTTGTTTACAATAAGTGTACACTCAAAATAACGATTCAACCCACAATGCACTGTGGCCTTCCGATTGGCTGGCCTCTACAAGACACCACAACTTAAGAAGTTTTGTACATGTGACCCTTCACCACTTAGGTATACATACACTGCCCATCCATATGTTATTATACACATAAAATACTTAGACATTTGTTTCCGAGGCAGAAACGTAACCGAAAGCATTCACGAGTGTCAATGCTACCGCTAGACAACCGCACTGTGAAAGTGAATGAGCTTATGGGCAAAACCGTGACAAAAAAAAACAGATGCCGCGAATTATTCTGACCAGCAGGTGGCAGCAACGCACCGCAAAGGGTCAACTGATGGCCCATATTATTGCATAAAGTCAGCACATCGACACACAATACAACAGCATAAACGTCTCTCAGAACTACTACTTCTCACACTACTAGTAGGAGCCACGTCAACGCAGGCAGGCGATTCTCCTCAAATTGTTCCCGTGAAAAATCATGAAAATCCGACATTTTCACAAATTTATAAATCAGGCCGGATGCAACGGACAGGACGTGAAAAGTGGACATGTCCGGGCAAAGAGGACGTTTGGTCATCCAAGCAAACAGTCATGGCCGATAAAAACTAGATCACGATTGTGTACGATCGGAAAAAAAAAACGGACCCAAAAAGACATCAACACAACTGTTTCTCCACCAAGCATTGTGAGGAATGTTCACAGTCTATGTGCAGCGACTTTAATTCACTTTACAACGCATACTCACATCATCAATGAAGGAGCCGACGTACACTGCTGGCCAAAAGTATTGGCACCCATGCAATTCTGTCAGTTAATGCTCAATTTCTCCCAGAAAATGATTGCAATTACAAATGCATTGTTAGTACTGCTTTGTCATGTACGTGTACAATCATTTAGTTTATTTTTTTTGTCTGTGAATTTCAATCTGTTTGTCACTAGTAAACATCCACTCCATTTGAACAAGGAGGGGGACAGCGAATACGTTCGTTCGCTTCCAGCCCTTCCAGTTCAAATGGAGTGGAGGTTTAAGTGCTGTCAATGGCAACACTTGGAAACTGTTCAGTTTTAGTCAATTTCAGCGACGCCGTTGGACAAAAGCGGTAGTGTTTTGCCTTAAGGCAGACACACACCCAAATAGTGCTGTAAAATCACGATGGTCGCCTGCAGATGGATAAAACATTTGTTTCCAGCGGCTGTGTGAAGGATTAAAAGTAACAAGGTAATGAATCCAGTTGTGGCTAAACAATAGGATAGGATCAAGGCCGGCCCAGCATATACGCAGACTATGCAGCTGCTTAGGGCCCCTGACCACTCGGGGGCGGGGCCCCAATCTGGAAACCTCATTTTATACGTTGTTAATAGAGCATCGTGAATAATGTGGCGCGCATTGCCGTTGATCTATGCAAACATCCATTTTCTTGTCATTACAATCTGGCAACCTGGGGAGTGACGTTAAACCTGCTTTGCGATGATTGGTGCTCAAACTTGCTTGGAAAATAGATGCACGGATATGTGGAAGAGAATTTATCCCTCTGGAGCAGAGAAAGGAAAGAAGAAAATCGGAGAAGAAAAGAAACAACAGTATAGTGCTGCAACGATTAATCGATGAACTCGAGTATTCGATTAGAAAAAACATTCGAATTAAATGTTGTTGCTTCGAGTATTCGTTTAATGAAAGTGGCGTTGTCATGGTTTATTTTGAAAGTGTTTGCATTTACTTTTATTGATTAGGGTGGATACACTGCCCTCTGGTCTGCCTCTTTTTACATGGCTGAATCCAACTGCTCCCTGTTAACACCAACGTAAGCTAAGTTTTTGTTTGAGCTAATGTTTTTTAATGCATTCATAATTTAGTTTATAGGTATATTTAGCCGTTTTTTGTGGGAATATGTGTCTGAACCATTTGTTAAGAGCATTGTGAAAAAAACTTTAGCATTTTATAGCATTTATATGCTAGCTGACTTTCTCTATGCAAGTTAGCCAATTGTTCTTTTGTTGTACATAGATCCTCATTTAAAAAAATATTTATATATGTATCTATATATTACATATATATATATATATATATTACATATATATATATATATATATATATATGTATATTACATATATATATATATATATATATTTATATATACTCTTTGAGGCTGAGCTCAGGTATTTTAATTTTTCATGTTCCTTATCTGATTACTCGATTATTCCAACTGACTAGTCCATCAATTAATCGACTACTAAAATATTCTGTAGCTTCAGCCCTACAACAGTTTCGCGGTAATTGAGCATGTTGTTGATGTTGTTGTTGTTGTTGTGCAAGACACTCCAACTTGAACGCTGTTGTCAGCAGAGCTGGTCAATATGTCGTACTGGTAATTGCCATTAGCTGCAGGGCAAAAGCCTGGAGCGAATCAAGTAAAGCGGAGCAAGCTGTCACCTGTCGGCAACGGCAAATGTACGGCTTCCGCTGATTGTAGTAAAACGAAATATTGGCATAATATGCATTTGGACTGGAGAGCGTAGATATAGTCATTTCATTATTATCAAGTAGTATGCCAATCAGAAAAAGGTTTGGCGCCATCTACTGTAAGTACTGGCAATCGTTTGGGGTGAGAAGTTTGAGTATGCAGTGCAACAAAATCTGATTAATATACAAAATGTGGACGTATGGGTTGGATTGCATGTATGGGTTTCACAGTGCTCTGTGACGAAATGGTGGGCCAAAAATATGGGCCCCTTGGCATTATTTTGCTTAGGGCCCCTAAGTGGCCTGGGCCGGCCCTGCGTGCAAGTGCATCCAATCCACGGGGGAGAGACGAGATGGCAGCCCAGACTCGGCAACCTCACCTGCACCTGGCCGAGCTCACAACCGCCCAGTTCATCGACATCTGGAAACACTTTGACATGGATGGTCAGTGACTTTTGCTTTTTTTTTTTTCCCCCTTCCATCAGAAGTTCATTTCTTAAAAAGAGAAAATGTGTTAACTATTAAACATTCATTTTCTTGACCCTGAATAAAAGATTTGCAATTTTAATCCTATATAGGGCACTCATTTTTACACAACGTATGGTTGCCATTGACGGCACCAGACCTCCATATCCATTTTGGCTAGGAGAGGCTAGCAGCGACTGACCACTGCCAACCCTTCCAGTCAAAATGAATTGGATATCTAGTGTCGCCAATGACACTGAAAGATGAGCATTCACAACCATTCTTTCCAGTTTAAATGAGTTGGATGTCTACAGCTGTCAATAGCAGGCAATGAGTAAAATACTAAGAACAAAAAGATAGACTTTGGAGTGTTATTGGAGATCATAACCACAGTGTGTAAATAAATGACATTTTTGATCTGTAAAATTAGTTGATTTCATGTGCTCGTTAGTAGGTCAGAATAAGGTTGGATATCGGCCAACTGTTGTAGTCGCACTTCCCGTTTTCATGGGATTACCTTCTCATGTCATTCAAACCCCCCCTCTGACCTCTGTTAAACCAAACCAGTCTTATTCCGAGCCAGTATTAACTCTCACCACAACAGCTTTCTGCTTGCATATATTGTAGGTGGTAAATGCTGGAGAGGACTGCAAGACATTCCAAATGTTGTTGTGAATTTGGTGATAAGACTTGGCTCAATTTGCTATGGTCAACGATGAGTTGAATCAAGAGCCAATGGACACGCATTGGACCCACTGGCAATTCCAATTTTGTGTTCAGACAAGATTAACACACAGAGCTGCCTCTGAATGATCGTGTTTTTGTGTCATTGACGGCGACAAACGTCCAGTCCATTTGCTAATGGTGAAGTGATAGTCAAATAGCAAAAATAGTGGCGCTTCGATGTACGAGTGACCAGACTCAAGAGTTTTTCGAGGTCTGACCTGAGGTGGTTAAAAGCAAAAGTAGTTATCCAAAACATTCCTCAAGTACAAGTAAAAAATATTCGTTGAAAAGAATACTCTAGTAAGGAGTAACTTTGTCAGTAACTGCTTACAATGTCTGATGAAAAAAAATAAAATAATAATGTTATATATTTTTTTCAAAGCACAACTTCATCTACTAGTAGATGGACTGTCATTATCATACTGTACTATAACCTATCCGGCCAAAAAGATGACACACAAACCCTCAAATTCAGACCAGAACAACACGATGAATCACCACCCAGAGCATGAGTGCCCTCTAGCGGAGAACAAACATTGTTACCGCTACTTATAACGTATAATGGAGTCATGTGGTTATTGTTGCGACGTCTCATTGGTACAACTGAGACGGCCACTGTCGGCACCTCTTGCGAGAATAAAGTCAATATGTACAATAAAGACGAAAAATGTAATGACTAGTGTAGCCCAAAGTAGTGGAGTAAGAGTTGTGTTTCATCACAAATCTACTCAAGTCAAAGTAAAAAGTATCGCGTGGTAAAACCATAAGGTGGAGTTTGACTTTTCTGGCAAGAGGGGCCAAAAATGTTGATGACCCCGAAACGCAGTGTCAGCAATAAAATCAACTTACACGATATATGCTCCGATAGTAGCTTAGCCCATGCTCGTACATACAGGCATCCCAGCTGTGTGTGCGTCTGCGTGTGTGCGTTTTTCTGTCTTACCTCGTGGAGAAGTAGACGCCGCATCTGTTTTGGCTGAATATTTCAGCCAGGAACATCATTTATAATAATACGTTGAAAATGAACTTTTTATTTTTATTTTACCTTGTTTCCATTTTTGGGGGTTAACGTCTGAAGTGGAGCCAACTGAAATTCCGCTCACCATTTTGGCGATGCTCTCCGGTGTTTCATGGTCCACATCTTCAGTTCTTGGTTCTCGCTCAGTAGTTGTTGTCGCTTTTGAAAGCTTAGGTTTGAAAAAAATGATGTATATCCATCTTGCCTCTTCTGACCTCCAGTGTTTTTTGGGGGTGGCTTAGCAAAGCAAATGACCGTCTCTAAGGTGCTAGTTGTCAGGGAGCGCGGGCGGGCAAGGTGGACCCAAATGCAGGGAAATGTAGGCAAGGCAGATGAATGGTGCAAAAATGATTTAATTAAAGCCAACGAAAAACAAAGTACAAACAAAGGCTGTGATAATCCAAAGAAGGCACTGAGGCAAACAAAAACTGTCACTAACAAAAGACTGCTTTTCAAAAACTCACTTGGAACACAAGGGCTTGGATAGGCGTGAATACTGCTGATGAGAACCTGACATGGACTTTGACGTTGACATAGACACTTACATTGACAATGACGCAACAAGGACTGAAAAGAAACTGGGTGCTTTTATACACACACACATGCAGACAAGGGGTAACGAGACAACGAGGAACAGCTGGGTAATACAGGAGGACTCACTATGTGCAGGCACGACAGGTGAAATCAATGGGTAATCACAGAGACAAGTCACACTAAGGAAAAAAACAACACAAAACCCAACACTAGTCACATGATCTTTTTGAAAAATATTTTTTTTACCCATTACAAAAAATGTTTTTTGTTCATTTCATTCATTTTTGTTGTTTGTTTTATTGCTTTACAACTTTTACAGACAACATTTTACCGGCAACGTCTTAATTTTAAATCCATATATTGGAAAGTCATTTATAAGATCCGACCGCGCACTTATGCGCGTGCGGTGGCCACGGACGACGGGGAACCCAGCCAGCAGGAGGAAAACTCGGTGGAGCAACAAGTGGCATCTTACCTTCGGAGCAAGGGAATAACGTTGGACTTGGAGCACATCGAGGCGTGCCACTCAATGCCGATGAGGAATGACAGACCGCCAGCCATCATCGTGAGATTTATCAGTCGAAAAAACAAGACAATGCTGCTGAAACAAGGTCGCAAGTTGAAGGGTACCGACGTATATATGAACGATCACTTAACACGGAAGAATGCTGATATCGCCAAAAAGGCAAGGTATCTTAAAAAGCAACGCAAGATTCAACACACGTGGGTAGTCAATTGTAAAATATACATTAAATGGAACGGAACGCCTGAGGAAGCAAAAGTGCTGATGGTGCGAGATATTGAAGAGCTTGAAAAGTACTGATACCTATCAAGACCAGGTACCATCTCTGCATACAATGACTATGAACGATACATCAAACACACGAACTGTACTCAGGAATAAGAGCGACATTGATCCACTTCTGCGAACCCTTCAGAACAAACAAATAGAACTTGAGGCCTTTAAATCCAACGAGTCCAACAAAAGAGTCCCTAATATAGAAAGTGATCCTGACAATCATTTCTTTTCTTCTACTGTTACCAATTGCGATTATTTTTACACAAGATCTGTATGAAAATCATATCAACTCAATGGGCAAAACTGTCAATTATACATTTCAACAGCAGAAGCATGTACAAAAATGTCAGCTCTACCAAAGACTATCTGCACCAATTTACACACCCCTTCAGCATAATTGCGATCACAGAAACGTGGTTTAATATTGATAAAGGTATTGATTTTCTTATGGATGATTACGAATTAAAATACATAGAGAAAAGAAAACTGGTGGTGGAGTTGCCCTATATATTCATAAATCAATTAAATGTATGGTATTAACAGATACAGCTGCACTAGAAGCTATAATGCTGGGGGAAGTACAGCCACTGAGTTCTATCTCCTTTTTCTCACTCTACCTACAGTACCACTTGTCTTACTTAATTTCTATTTTCCAATGGTAATATCTAGTAATATGGTAATATCTGTCTAGTCTCTTCATCACTCGTCACCCGGTCTCCCCTTTCCCCCCACCCCTTTTTCAGCTGCAGCCTCCTGACTGTCCGGACCCCTGGCTGGATGGATGTCCTCGTTGCTACCCCCGTCTCATCTGGCTAGATGGACCTCTTCTTGTTCCTTTACTCCAATGTATCTTTACGGACTGTAACTTCGCCTGCTAATTCCCATTAGCAGTACTGGTGCTCCCTGCCTATCTGTCCCGGGAGTGGATCTCTCCTCAGTGTGGTACTTCCCAAGGTTTCTCATTTTCTCCCAAAGACTCTGGAGTTTTTGGAGTTTTTCCTTGCCGACATGGAGGGTCTAAGGATGGGGGATGCCCAGGACTTGAAATGTATGTATTCATCTTCATTGCTTCATTTGCTGTTTCTGATTTTGTATCATATTGCCTCTGCAAAGCCCTTTGAGACAACCTTGTTGTGATTTAGGGCTATACAAATAAAATTGAATTGAATAGATATGTCAAGAACACTTGGAATGTTTGACAATAGAGATCTCCAATGAAAAAAAGAAAAATATAATTGTCAGTTGAATCTATCGATCACCGGGTTCATGTATTGATTCCTTCACTGAATGGA